>NC_045456.1:1437349-1449687 GCF_002776525.5 Piliocolobus tephrosceles
TATTTTTAGTAGAGACAAGGTTTTACCATGTTGGCCAGGCTGGTCTTAAACTCCTGACCTGAAGGTGATCCACCTGCCTTGTGTGATCCCAAAGTGCTGGAATTACAGGCATTAGCCACCACGCTCAGCCTGTTCTAGTATTTCTTACCTTTATTATTAACTATCTAAGAAATCCAAAGAAGCTACCAAGGAGCTATCAACTAATTAGGCAGTTCTAATTGAATCCAATACATACATTCAAAGCTTTACTTTATACTAGGCATCAGGGACTGGCAAACTGTCTATAAAAGTCAAACAGTAAATATTTTAGGGTTTTTGGGCCATCCAGTTTCCATGGCAACTATTCGGTTGTGCCACTGGAGGGCAAAAGCAGCCATTGATAATGCACAAGTGAATGGATGTGGCTGTGTTCCAATGAAACTTCCAGGCAGTGGACTGGATTTTGTCTACTGGACATGGTTTGCTGACTTCTACTTTATACCACAGAAAGCAGTTGATGGGAAAAAGTTATCCTTTAAAACATCGAAAAAAAAAAAAAAAAAAGAAATATAAAGACCCAGAAACAAACTTTTCTTTTTTTTTTGAGACAGAGTTCAGAGTTTCACTCTTGTTGCCCAGGCTGGAGCGCAATGGCACGATCTCGGCTCACTGCAATCTCTGCCTCCCAGTTCAAGCGATTCGCCTGCCTCAGCCTTCTGAGTAGCTGGGATTACAGGCACCACCACACCCGGCTAATTTTTTAATTTTTAGTAGAGCCTGGGTTTTGATATGTTAGCCATGGCTGGTCTTGAACTCCTGACCTCAGGTGATCCACCCGCCTCGGCCTCCCAAAGTACTGGGATTACAGGCATGAGCCACCGTGCCCAGCTGAAATAAACTTTCTAAAAGGCAATTTGGCTATATGCATCAAAAATGAAATCTAGAGTACTCTTTCAACCCAGTAATTCCATTTCTGGGAATTTATCCTAAGGATACATTTAGATCATTTAGATAAGGACATAAAGATGTGTACACAAGGATGTTTATTACAGTGTTATTTATAATAAGAAAAATTGACCAGGTGCGGTGGCTCACACCTGTAATCCCAGCACTTTGGGAGGCTGAGGCAGGCCAATCACTTGAGGTCAGGAGTTCGAGACTAGCCTGACCAATATGGTGAAACCCCATCTCTACTAAAAATACAAAAATTAGCCAGGCATGGTGGCAAGTGCCTGTAATCCCAGCTACGCAGAAGGCTGAGGCAGGAGAATCGCTTGTTTGAACCCAGGAGGCTGAGGTTGCAGTGAGCCGAGATAGTGCCATTGCACTCCAGCCTGGGTGACAAGAGCAAGCAACCAAGAAAGCAAGAAAGAAAAGGTATCTACTGACATAATCTATGTCTATGAGGAATGCATAGTTTCTGAAAATAAGTTAGAGTAGTATGCATAATATCAGCTAATTTTAAAAATATATAGGTGTGCATATGAAGTTATGCATATGGACCCACACGTACAATAAAACCTGGAAAGAAATATCCCCAACTGCTTTATTAGCAGTTATTTCTTATGATGGATTTATGAGCGACCTTTCTTCTAATTTTTGCTCTCTTTTTATTTCTTCAATGGAGCTGGGAAATAAAATTTTTGATTTTTAAAAGGAAGCTAGCAAATACAAAAACTCTGTGCTACACGTATGTTTATTGCGGCACTATTCACAATAGCAAAGACTTGGAATCAACCCAAATGTCCATCTGTGACAGACTGGATTAAGAAAATGTGGCACATATACACCATGGAATACTATGCAGCTATAAAAAAGGATGAGTTCGTGTCCTTTGTAGGGACATGGATGCAGCTGGAAACCATCATTCTTAGCAAACTATCACAAGAACAGGAAACCAAACACCGCATGTTCTCACTCATAGGTGGGAACTGAACAATGGGATCACTTGGACTCGGGAAGGGGAACATCACACACCGGGGCCTATCATGGGGGGGGGGGGGAGGGTTTGCATTGGGAGTTATACCTGATATAAATGACGAATTGATGGGTGCTGACGAGTTGATGGGTGCAGCACACCAACATGGCACAAGTATACATATGTAACAAACCTGCACGTTATGCACATGTACCCTAGAACTTAAAGTACAATAAAAAAATAAAAAAAAACCCTGTGCTAAACAATTTACTCGCATTTCTATTGATTTTGAAGGAGCCTATAGACAGTACCCTCCTCAAACAAAGCATATTGATATACTGATTTTAACTTTTATGTTAAAATTCCAGACACCCCTGAAAAGTTATTTATCGTTAACCACTTCATGTCCTGAAGATAGAAATCTTTGGGTTATAACTAATGCAAAAGGAGCATATGTCTGGAAATCTTGTAGTTTTCTTATCCTTCAGTAATGTTTCCGCACGCACGACTGTGCGTGTGTGTGTGTGTACATGTGTGTGTACACATCTGTCTATTGAGTAAGAAATGCAAGATAAGGTAAATAGGAAATGGACAAGAATGGTAAATCAAAGACCAACATGAATTAATGTCCTACAGGGAAATAAGTATTAGTAAACTCACTCCTCAAGGTCTTATTTATGATTTTATAGTATGAGAATCTTCCTTTGGGTTTAGGAGAAAACCCTGACATCCTTGTAAATTCTCATTTATAATTTACCAAGACTGAATTTGGGTCTCCTAATAGAAAATATTAAATCCATGTGATTTATATCTAGTTGTGAAATTTAAGCACATTTTTCCTCATAATTGACAATAGGTATCTATTTATTTTGCCAAGAGTTTTACTTATTGTAAAATGATACATATTTAATTTTCTTTTTTTTTTTGAGACGGAGTCTCGCTCTGTCACCCAGGCTGGAGTGCAGTGGCCGGATCTCAGCTCACTGCAAGCTCCGTCTCCCGGGTTCACGCCATTCTCCTGCCTCAGCCTCCGGAGTAGCTGGGACTACAGGCGCCCGCCATCTCGCCCGGCTAGTTTTTTTTTTGTATTTTAGTAGAGACGGGGTTTCACCGTGTTAGCCAGGATGGTCTCGATCTCCTGACCTTGTGATCCGCCCATCTCGGCCTCCCAAAGTGCTGGGATTACAGGCTTGAGCCACCGCGCCCGGCCATATTTAATTTTCAAGTATTTAAAATCTTGGGGAAATGTAAATGGGAAGGGAAAATGATTTTTGTAACTTCTCAGGAGTTCTTTGTAGGTGTTACTGAATGCAAGTTACATGGTGTAACTCACAGTTGTCAAAAAGAGCCAAAAAAAAAAAATACTATTTTTGCCTTCTCAAAACAATTACCTTATCCGGCTTTGAAATCTTCCTACTTCCCTCCTGAAGTGGCCTTCTCCAATAACTTAGCATAAAAATTAGATCCAATGCTAACAGAATATCCTCCAATAATAGACATTTCCAACTTTGGTTGGGGGCGGGGGGATTTCTTTGAGCACGTATGTATGTTTGTGTGCATGCACGTGTGAGTATGTGTGTGTGAGCCTGTCATTGCTAGAGTGGCCATGGGAGAAAAGTGAATCTCCCTAGAGCCAACTTAGAAGTTAACAGGAACAATATGACAACCACAGGGTCATCCAGAGTTCTCAAAAGTGATGTCAAAAGATGATGAGGTGTTAAGTACATTTTGTAAGCCATGAAAATCCAGGACACAATCAGCAAGAAATGAAGTTTGCTCTGAATACGACAGACAGACAAATGAGTATATTGATACAATTTTCATTAACTATTCCTTTGCTTGCAATCTCAATCGAATGCTCTTTATCCTTCAGCAGAATTTACTATTATCAAACGTGAACATAACCACCTACATTTGTCTTATGTTGAGATCTGGGAGATCAAAATTCTGCAAACTTTCTTTTCAACCTTTCATTTAAAAAATCCTTGGAAATGAATTTAGCGTAGTTAAAAAGTGAGAAGTCATGCTTCAAATCCCAAACTATGTTTTTCCTGTCAAATATTGTTCTCTGTAAAGTGTATCACCAAACCCCAGTAGAAACTTACCCTTCAACTTGAGGTCAACATTATGTCTCAGCCAAGGATAAACCCCATAGCTTGGCATATCTTCGGGAATTGGATTATCGCTTATCCAGCCATCACAAGCGAACCGGAAGAAATTATCACAAGGATCCACAGACAGATTTACTTTACTTAAGATAGCGGCAGCTATTTAGAAAGAAAATCATAGGATTAATGATAAGCACTGAATGTTGTGTACTGTTCTTTTCCAAATTAAACAACGATTTCATATCAACCAGTTTCCAAGCCTTGGCATTTGTATTTCCCCTTAAAAAAAACTCTCTGAATCTACCTCACTATATGAAATGACTACATTCAAAGTGAATGGACAGGCCGGGCGCAGTGGCTCACGTCTGTAATCCCAGCACTTTGGGAGGCCGAGGCAGGTGGACCACCTGACATCGGGAGTTTGAGATCAGTCTGGCCAACATGGTGAAATCCCATCTCTACTAAAAATACAAAAATTAGCCAGATACAGTGGTGCATGCCTGTAATCCCAGCTACTCGGAGGCTGAGGCAGGAGAACTGCTTAAACTCAGGAGGCAGAGTTTGCAGTGAGCCAAGATCGCACCACTGCAGTCCAGCCTGGGGTGACAAAGTGAAACGGTCTCTCAAAAAAAAAAAAAAAAAAAAAAAAAGTGAATGGATAAAAGTTTGGTGGTATTATCATTACTGGCTTTTGCAGGATCATCCCTAACATCTGTGGGGTATGGGACAGGAATACAAATAGAGTGTGTGGTCAATTATTTGCAAAGATAACTGACTCTTTCTTCTATCCTGCTTGTCCTTCTGCAAAGTGACCTTGCTGTTCTTCCCATCAAGTGGTAGAGTCTATTTCCCCTGCCTTGAATTTGGACTGACCTTGTCACTTGCTTTGACCAACAGAATTGACAGAAGTAACTTCCTGTGAGTTTCAAAGCTAAGCCTTAAGAGGCCTTGCACCTTCCATATTAACTCCCTTTGAATGGAGCCCTTTAGCTGCCCTTTGAAGCAGCCTCCTGGAGGACAAGAGGCTACATAGAGAAGAACCAAGCCAGCACAACTGCCAGACGTTGACTGTGGCCATCATTCACCTTCCAGTCCAGGCGCCCCTCTAGCTGAATGCAGCTGCACAAATGAGCCTAGGCAAAAATCAGCAGAGAAACCATCCACCAAACCCACAGAATCATGAGAAATAGCAAATGATTTTTGTTCCAGGCCTCTATGCTTTGGGTGGTTTGCCTCACAGTGAAGGCTAATGGAAACAGAAGTCCATATGTCATCTATCTAAACATTTAAAAATTATATTTACAATATACTTTCAAATTCTTGAGCTCCTTGATATTCAGTGTAGCTCTCAGAGAAATAAAGCCCCAGAAGAGACCCACACAGATCCTGGAAGGGAGCTTGGGGCCATCGGGCAGGGAATTGTGGGGGGTAGAAGGAAAGGGCTGCCTACTTGGCTCCACAGACGCCTTGATTGGAGGAGAGGCATGGCCAGAGGAGGGCCAAAGTAGGGTGTCCTAAATGAGGGACCCAGGTCTAGCGGTAGAACTGAGTATGTGTATAAGTTAACAGAAAGACACAATAGACTGATCTACCATTTTTTTTCCTCTTTCATAAGCCCATACACAATTACATATAGAAGACAGCCCATAGGTAGGAGATGTGTGCATAAATACGTAACCATGAGCTTTAAAAGAAAACCCTTCATTACAAAATGAGAAGTTTCCAAAATTCCCAATATTGAACTCCAACGCCCTTCCAACTGCCATACAATTGCTGGCTACCCCTCTAGCACAAAGATATGTACCAACTGACTTTTTAAAAACTAGCCAATATTTTAATGACATTGGAAAGATGACATTCTGGGCAATTTTCATACTTTAAATAATGCCAGAATATATTTTTGTTTGAAGTAATGAAAACCCAATGAGATTTCAGCTAAATATGAATGAACTGCCCCAAAAAAGTATAATCTGTGTAAATTTAGATACATATCTTACAGTTTGCTTACATGTGTGGTTCCTTCAGGTTTAAAAATAAGGCTAGATATTTCTCCAGCCTAGATTTTCTATAAAAATTTCAAACAGCCTTTTGTCTTCAATGAAGTGAATAATATAAAAACATTCTAATTTCTATAGGCCCTCAAAATCCCCACCATTTTCAAACCTCCCCCAATAACACAAAAGAAAAAAAGAAAAAAAAAAAAAAAAAAACTAGCGAAAAATTGGTTTAGAGGCCAAACACTGTGGCTCATGCCAGTAATCCCAGCATTTTGGGAGTCTGAGGTGGGCAGATCGCTTGAGCCCAGGAGTTGGAGACCAACCTGGGCAACATGGCAAAACTCCGTCTCTACAAAAAAAAAAAAAAAAAAAAAAAAAAAGACTCAGAAGTTTGATAAATTTCAAATTGGCTTAACATTTTCATGCTTCAGAACTAGCATCAGTTGTCTCTAATTACATTTTTACTTACTGCTACTATTTTATCATTAATATTTAACGTGCAAATATGCTAGGACATAACAAAATCTTTCTTTTGGTTGGTATTTATACATATATATTTATATATACACTTACTGTATGCAGCCACAGAATGAATCTGCTATGTGACACCTCAGAGACATGGATCACACATCTCAGTCCCACACAACATTTACAGTTACACAGAGGAGCCCTCACATGCATTTTTATCCACATAAGTACACTGTTTTCCGGCCTCCTTCTCAAATTTTCCCTGCCCCCAACCCTCAAATGTATCCTCTCCATCTCGCCAGTATTCTTGCAGGTACCTAGAAAAACTGCAAGGTCAGCTCTGACCTTGGCCCTGATACAAAAGTTGGGGAATACATCACTCACATTGAATTTGGAAAGAAGCCTGCTGAGTGAGAAAACTCTAGCTTCAGCCTCCCAATCCATCATTCACAACTCACAGCGGGGCACAGGGCTGCACTTTCTGCAGGGGAACTGTGACTTCAAATTGCAGGGGACCATAGTTGTCAAGACACCGAAACGCATTTCCTCCTACTCAGCTCCATGGAGAAAACCCAGAGTCTTGTTTTAATAAAAGAAATATGATGATGAAGGAAATCTGTGAAAGCTCAGGCTGCGTACTCTTCCAAGTCATTGTATATAAGGTTAATTGTCACACAGTCTCCAGCTGGTGTTTATGTGGTAGAGGTGGAGGCATCCTAAATACCAGCCTCTGTTTTTAGATTTACTCAAGGATGAAGGGAGACAGTAGTAATAATAAAAATTAACAATAATAAAATCACCAATATTGAGTATTTCCTTTTTGCCAGGAACTATGCTAAGCCCTTTTTAAGCAATATGATATCATGGCAAACTCTAGAGCCAGACCACTTGTGTTTGAATGAGAGAAACACCATGCAGTAGCTAAGACACCTTAGGCAGGTGATTTAACCTGCGTCTTAGTTTCCTCACCTGAAAATGGGGATAATAACAGCACCCCCATAGAATCATTATGCAAATTAAATGTATGTAAAGTGGTTAGAATAGTGTTGGACACATTACCATATAAATGCAGGATGCCCGGTAAAGTTTGAATTTCTGATAAACAACCACCTTTTAGAATAAGTGTGTACCAAATATTCCATGGGACATACACCAAAAAATGTAGTCATTGTATATCTGCAGTTCAAATTTCACTGAGCATCCTGTATGTATGTATGTATGTATTTAGCTAAATCTGGGAACTATAATTCTACAATCACTTATCTGAAACTCTTGAGGCTAGATATGTTTCAGAGCTCATAGATTTTTCAGATTTTAGAAAAAAAAATACATTGCATATAACCACCAATCATGTAATACTTCAGCAATGGCTGGAGTGGCAGGCCTGAAGCAAGTGCATTAATATTTCCATAGGGAAACATATGCATATTCTTATAAGTAGGATAAATGAAATCTGAAGCAGCCTCACATGAGTTAAGATCCAATTTTGCCATCAAAGGAATTGAGATCAGGCCCCCATCTTGCCAACTGAGGGTTACAATATTTTCTGGGTTTGGGGTTAAGAATTAGCATTGTGAACCTAGATTACCGCTACTACCATTATTATTTCCTTTTTCTTTTTTTAATTTTTTGGGTTTTTTTGAGACGGAGTCTCACTATGTTGTCCAGGCTGAACTGCAGCCTCCCCCTAAGGGCTGAAGTGCAGATTCAACCTGCAATCTCGACTCACTGCAACCTCCACCTCCCAGGTTCAAGTGATTCTCCTGCCTCGGCCTCCCAGGTAGCGGGGGTTACATGCGTGTGCCACCATGCCTGGCTAATTTTTGTATTTTTAGTAGACAAGGGGTTTCACCATGTTGGCCATACTGGTCTTGAATTCCTGGCCTGAAGTCATCTGTCTGCCTCGGCATCCCAAAGTGCTGGGGTGGCAGGCGTGAGCCACCGGGCCCAGTCTATTATTATTTTCTTTTATTCTCACAACTAGTGTAAGTAAAAACTGTTATTCCCATTTCACACGTGGTGAGACTGAGGCTTAGGGTGGCTATATATTTAGCCCAGGATCATGTGGCCTGTAAATAGCTAGATCATGCTTCACACCCAGTCAGTCTGTCTGCCCTTATCTGTGATCATGAGCATGCACGCCCTTTCCTTGTGTCTTTGCACTCTTCATACAGCTCTTGTTTTGAAAGAGGGATTAAAATAAGAGGACACAGAGAAGAGGAGAGTTAAGGAGAGGAGGCATCTCAGAAATGGTTGGCACCTGCTCAGAAATGGTCCAGAAGGCGACCAAACACTCTAGTCTTCTGAACTTTCAGCATGCACGCCCACACACACAGCCTCTTGTTTAAGGCCCTGGCTTGGCCGCAATTCTCCTGTCATGTGTACTCAACAGCTGTTCTGCAGACCCCTGGGCACACTGAGGCTCATGCTACACTAGAGAGAACTGTGTCTTTGGTGAGCCTTTCACTACAGAAACAGCAAAATCAATATATGTTTTTTCAACATTAGAAAGCCATTCGCCAATGTGAAAATTAAAAACAGGACAGCAAGGCAAAACACACTAGCTGGCAGGAGGCAACATCTCTGAATGTCAGTCTGTAAGTTTTACACTTGTATTATTATGATGTATAATACACAACTAAAACTCACAAAATAAGTGGCCTTCCATACAAAAAAAGTGTTCTAAACTCAAGTTGAAAATTTATGAGCTCAAAAATTCCCATTTCACACATCTGCAAGAACCCTACCACAGTCAAAGCACCAGGTGACATAAACTCTAAAACCTGTCCTGATAGTTCTGCCTGCTCCCTCACCCTACTCCATGACATCCTCTCGCCACTGGAGAAAACCCCAGGTCAACTACTCAAGCCTGGAGCAGGAAAGGGCCTGGGAGTTCCCAGATCGTTCCAGGGCCGAGAAGAGTTGCCTGGCATGGCCCCATATCGCCAAGGAAAAGATGGAAAGGAGCCAGACATGGACACGAAGTCCAGTTCTGCTACTAACTCAGGATGAGACCCTGGGCAGTTATTTAGCCTCCAGAAGCCTCCATTTCCTCATCTGGAAGTGAGGATGGTGATAGCACCAACTTCCACGGGGATCTTTTGAAGGTTTTATGAGATGGTGCCCGTAAGTCACTCAACACACAGCCTGGTTAAAACAGATACAGTGATCATTTAGGAATGGAACAAAAAAAGAACTCTACTAACATAATTATCTAAGCCACTACCTTTGTATAAGGTCTCAGAGTTTACAAACTCTTTCACCTAAGTGTTTCCCATCTCAACAACCACCACTGCCCAACCATCACCAAAAATCTAAGCATCACCCACAATTGTCTGCTTTTGTTCGCAGCCCAAATCGAATCCTTCAATAGGCCCTCTACCTCCTAATCTTTCCCCCATTCTCCCTCTCCATCTCTTGAATTCAAGACAGTATTGCCTCTCACCTGGCATACGGAAATAAACCTACCTGAGTCACCTTCTTCTAATCTTGTTCCCTATGGTCTCTTCTCCATCAAGAAAGACTCCCTCTAATGGAGCCCTCCACCGAGACATCTTTTGAAATGCTCATAAGATGCACTCTCTTTCATAAAAGCCTCCAGAGGCTTTTGAGTGTACTTAAGGAAAGCCCAAACTCACTGGCACCTTAAGAGAAGTTTGACTTGCAACATGTGACACAAAAAAGGATCCCAGCCAGGCACAGTGGCTCTCGTCTGTAATCCTAGCACTTTGGGAGGCCAAGGCGGGTGGATCACTTGAGGTCAGGAGTTCGAGACCAGCGTGGCCAACATGGTGAAACTCTGTCTCTACTACAAATACAAAAATTAGCCGGTGTGGTGGTGGGCACCTGTAATCCCAGCTACTAGGGAGGCTGAGGCAGGAGAATTGCTTGAGCCCAGGAGGTGGAGGATGCAGTGAGCTGAGGTCGCGCTAGCCTGGGTGACAGAGCAAGACTCCGTCTCAGTTTTAAAAAAAAGAAAAAAAGGATTCCCACTGGCAATGGAAGCATGGATTTATTTACAAAGGAGCCTTGCTTGGAGGCAGGCAAGTCAGACCCACAGACCAGAAAATATGCAACTGCTTAAGCTAAAGAGGAATCTATAGCCAGCGGAGCCATAGGAAGACCAATGTTCTCTGCCTGTGGGTCTTAAGAGAGGCCATTCAGCCTTCCAAGCCCCTTTCCTGATTCCCTTGCAACAACGCTTAGAATACCACAGCTGTTTTTTGCAAGGAAAAAGAAAACAGGAAACCTAAGATCCACTATTTCGCACCAAAACTTGAAAATAAACTTAAAATTTCTTCAAAATTGCATTTCGTACTTGGTAAACCTCAAGCAAACAGAATACTAAAAATACCACCTGTCTTCTCTTCCACTTCCCAAGGTACCATAATTATAACTTGACACAGGATGGAAAACTGTGACTTACCAGCTTCGATGCACTCTGGCTTCAGGCAGTACTCCTGTTTAGCTTGGAGACTTAAGAGACCTTGACTCACTGAAAAAACAGACCAAAATAAATGGCTGACTCGTAGCAGACCACCATCTGGTAAACCACCCTCGGAAACATATGCAACACATTTGATATCAGTTCATCCTTCTCAGTGTTGACACGGTATTCCAAAACCCAGTTGGTTCAATGTCACGAAACCAGACTCTAGTTGCTAGCTACATAACCTTGGTAAGACTCTTGGTTGCTTTGAAACTCAGTTCTCTCATATGTAAGATAAGTGAGTATAACTAGACCAGAGCTCCTAAGAGTGTGGTCTCTAGAGCAGCAGCAGCTGCTGCTGCTGCTGCACCTGGGAGCTTGTTAGAAAGTCACTCCAGATCTTGACTCAGAAAACCTGGGGGTGGCGCCCAGCCAGCTGCAGTTTAACAAGCCCCCCAGGTGATTCCAATACATGCTCAACTATGAGCACCACTGGGCGAGATACTCTCTAAAGTCGTTTCAACCTCCAATTATCAGTGGTTTAAGTCTCATACTTTCACTCTATTGGTTATAACTCCATGCCCATGTTCAAGATGGGAAAATTGAAACTTAAACTATGTCATTTGGAGGCAATCAGAGTGGAAATAGAAAGCTAGCATGTATGGCTTTTAGAGTTCTGGATCTTATCTAAACCATCCATACAGATATGGACCAAAAAAGGGGTAGGAGTAAAGAATATACTGAACATATCTCAATCACCTATTAGTAGCAACAGTCATTTTCCGCCTGCCCTGAACCCCACAAACCCTCCGCCCACCAGGCCCAGCTTAGCTACCAGACATTTGCAACTCTGTGGAACAAGCTTCCAGCTAGTTCCTCCTTTCCCCGCTTCCAAAAAAAAAAAAAAAAAAAAAAAGTCTGAAATTGAAATGGCTTTTCACCAATGGCTTAATGTCCCCATCTGGCTGGCAACATTATCTAAATAGGTTTCTGCAGAAGTACAGAAGGGTGCCCATTTGTCAACCCCAGGTAGCACCTGGGCATTAGCAGATGTGTTTAAGATTTCAAAAATATTTGTGGTAGCTGAGGAAATTCTGGGGAATTCATTCTTGCTGTGCTCTGTGAGCAGAAACAATGAATCATTTGGAGATGTGGCCATGGGGAGAGCGATGGTGGGAGGTGAATGGGGACCAAGGCCCTCTGTGGCAGGATCAGAAAGCTCGGCTGTACCTATATTTCTGCTAGAGATGGAAGACCTATAGATTACTAGCCAGTGTGGCAAGTTTTTGTAAATGGAGCCTTCTTTTCCTCTGTTCTTTTTTCTGCTGCCATCCTCCAAGCAGCCTCTTTGCATTGTGTTACATTATAGATTCAAGAAAACTGCCTAGGGAACATCTCAGTCCTATTTTTTTTTTTTTTTTTTTTTTTTTTTTTTTTTT
>NC_045456.1:1449787-1455377 GCF_002776525.5 Piliocolobus tephrosceles
CTCCTGCCTCAGCCACCTGAGTAGCTGGGACTACAGGCACCTGCCACCAGGCCCGGCTAATTTTTTGTATTTTTAGTAGAGACGGGGTTTCACCATGTTAGCCAAGATGGTCTCGATCTTCTGAGCTTGTGATCCGCCCACCTCAGCCTCCCAAAGTGCTGGGATTACAGGCGTGAGCCACTGTGCCCAGTCCATCTCAGTCCTATTTTTAAGAAAATAAGTTTCTTAGCAAAAAGGTATGTTTTGATTTCTGTATAAAGCAAAAAAAAAAAAAAAAAGGTAAAAATACATATATGGGCAGCATAAAGATTAGTGTGCAATATTCCACTATGCCTGGGTGGTAGAACCTCAGGGGGAATCTTCCCCAACAGTCAATTTTTATATGTTCATTTAATTTTCTTTAGTGAGCATGTGTTCTTTTTTATAATGCAAAAATAAGCTTTATTGTAAATAATAATAATATTTTTATAATTCTGGACAATATCTTCTTGATCCTAGCCTTATTTTAAAAAACAAAAGAGCTAATAAAATCATTAAAGATTTATTCCTTTCATGAGAAATAATTCTTGACCCAAAACCTTGAAGAAGTAAAATCAGGTATCTTTAATGATGAGTAGAAGGAAGGTTTTAAATATAACTAATTGGGCCGGGCACGGTGGCTCAGGCTTGTAATCCCAGCACTTTGGGAGACCGAGGCGGGTGGATCACCTGAGGTCAGGAGTTCGAGACCAGCCTGGCCAACATGGTGACACCCCCATCTCTACTGAAAATACAAAAATTAGCTGGCGTGGTGGTGCGTGCCTATAATCCCAGATACTCAGGAGGCTGAGGCAGGAGAATTGCTTGAACCCAGGAGGTGGAGGTTGTAGTGAGCCAAGATCACACCACTGCACTCCAGCCTGGGTGACAGAGTGAGACTCAGTCTCAAAAAATTTATATATATATGTGTGTGTGTGTGTGTGTGTGTGTGTGTGTGTATACTTAATTAATTGGGACACTGACAGACCCAACCCCTCAAGGAAGAGCATTATCTCCATGGATGGGGTTATTTTAAAATCCTCCAAATAAATGAGGATCAACAAGCCCAGATAATGTGAAGGTGTAAGTGAATGAAATCGAGACAATAAAGAAAATATTTTTAATATAAAAATTAAGATGTTACTTTTGAATGGTTAGGAGCTTTGAAAAATACATGTAAATAGCAGTTTGGTTTCTCATTGTAGATTTCTCTATAACCAGAGGAAATGTCCTCAGGATGCAGTGG
Organism: Piliocolobus tephrosceles; assembly: GCF_002776525.5. NCBI lineage: Eukaryota > Metazoa > Chordata > Mammalia > Primates > Cercopithecidae > Piliocolobus > Piliocolobus tephrosceles. The sequence goes on from NC_045456.1 coordinate 1,451,052, forward strand.
AGTCATCCACAGATCAAGAGCATAAGAATGGCCAGAAAGAGGGGGTTCAGCAAACTATGGCCCGTAGGCCAAATCCACTGCCTGTTTCTGTACAGCCCATGACCTATGAATGGCTTTTACATTTTTTTCATGGTTGGGGAAAAAAAAAAAGAAAAATAATATTTCATGACATATGAAAAGTATATAAAGTTCCAATTTCAGTGTCTAGAAATCAGATTTCCTTGGCACACAGCCATGCCCATTTGTGTACATATTGTCCGTGGCTGCTTTTGTGCAACAACAACAGAATTGAGTACTTGCAAGAGGCCGTATGGCCCACAGAGTCGAAAATATTTACTATCTGGCCCTTGACAGAAAAAGTTTGCGGGCCAGTGCATCTGAGAAACAGATTGTGGGGAGGAAAGAGAGGGAAAGAGAAGAAGAAAGGACACTTGGAAATAAATAAACTGGTTACAGGCATATATGTTTTCCATTCCGGTGCCCTGTAGCTTCTCTGAAGCCACCGCAAGGCCACTGGCAATCACTCTTACTATAGAAGCACTCAGGTTTCGAGAAAAGATTATCCCGGAGCCTCAGATACAAAGACGAGGTAAGAAGGGATGCTAGAAATTGCAGGCATGTCAGTGAATGTGGAGAGGCAGAGAAATATACCGGAAAGTCAACCAGGAAGCCCCCTGAAGAGAAGACGACCCTGACTAGAATATTGTCATGAAGAGCATTGCCGGGCAGGTCCCTGGAGCTTGTCAGACAAGCGCTTTGCCTGGGTGCAGAGTGGAGGTGGGTGGCAGAGTTGAGGAGAGGGATGGGGAGAGGGGGTAAGGGGGTGATTCTAAAATAGTGCAGAAATATTCAACAAAAAGAAGTGTCCCTGAATGTATACATCCAAATAGATGTGGTTACCTGAAGCAATGCTTCTCAAACCTGTATTTGCAAACAATCCCCTGGGGGTCTTGTGAAAATGCAGATTGTGAATCAGCGGGTCTGGGGTGGAGCTCAAGCTCTCCAGTGATGCTGATGCTGCTGGTCCACAGACCCCATTTTGAGAAGCAAAGTTGTAGAGGCCACAGCCTTAGTTTGCCCTTATTCTCTAACATCATTTGAGCTCCTCTTAGAGAGTCAAGGTGAGAGCCAGGTTATTGGGCACGCTGGAAAGTTCTCTTTCATATGTTATGCAGGCCTCCTTATCCATAATAGTATGTCTGGCTTGATGAATTTTACTTTGCTCTAAGAACATCGACACTGTTTCCTAAGAATAATTTTCTCTGAAAGAACAAAGATTTGCTGCCATGGAGAATCTTTCAATGGATATGCCACGGCCTCAGGATGTAATCATAAAAGTAGAGCTTTGTAAAAGTTTCATGCCATGGTAATATCATTAAAAAGAGTACATATTTTTACATAAACAATAATTATTTGGATTTTTAAGTTTGGGAGCATTTGCAAAACCTAACCTTGCAGTCACGTTGCACATAGCATGTAGTCTTTTGGCATGCTCATAGAATTTTTCCTCTCATTTTGAATTTCAGCAGAGGACACTTATCTGAACCCGAAGTACTGAGACATCTCACAAGAGTTTTCAAGAGCCACAGATTCAGTTGCAGGAGTAGGAGATTTAGCTTTACCAGAAAGCAATAAACCCATCTAATTTCCTAAATCTTCAGCCACAGAAAACAGGGAAAGATGGTTTGCTCATTTTAGCAGAGTTTTCAACCACACAACCCTAACTCCTTTAAAGTTTAATCCCTGGTTTACCCCTGCCAAAACAAACATGGCCTCCTGCATCCTGTATATGCCAAGGAAGGTTTCCAGGTTTGCTACATTTCAAACTGCACCTAGAATCTCCTCATTCCTACATAACGTTCAAGCTAATGAAGGATTACGGGTTGTATGAGAAAAATTAAAATGGTAATAGTCAAGGGTTCAGCAAGCCTAGAATTTTAGAAAATCCCTCACTCCTTTCCAAGATATTTGATTCTTTTTCATAGGAATACACTTCTAACATCCTATATACTCTCTGGGTACATCATTCTCACCAAGAGTCATTAAAATAACTGAATCACAATATCTTTCAAATCTTGGGGGGAAAAACCTCTGTTTTCCTTCATAGTAATTTGCAAAGCAAATTGCATCTCAGCAGAGTCACTGGATAAGAAAGGAATTGAAGAATATCATTAAAAGTACACTTTAAAGGACTGATTTGTGTTTTGTGAATTAAATTTCATGATTCGTTCAAGCAAACATTAATAAAAGTCAAATGGAGAGACACTCCAGCATGATTTTCATCACAATGTAAAGTCTTTCCTCAAAATATAAATGAACTATGTGACTATGAATTCATAAACACTGATTTTGCTAAATGTGCCACAGAAAAACTTTTCCGCACAATGCAACAGAATCAGCCAGCTACGCGAAGCCACTTACACCCACTTTGCCTTCTGGACTATACATTTGGTACTTGGGTGCATTTATTTATTTAGGCTCCTTAAAAAAGCCTTCTTTATCATTTGCATATTTGATAGAAACTAAAGATGCACCACCTAGGAACGCAGGCAAACAGCCCTATACCTGTGTTACGACAAGTTTTGCTACAATAAAGCACAAGGAAACTTCTCGACACACACCCAGTTCCCCCGGCCTCCTGCACTCCACTTACCTAGAAAGAGGATCGTGCCCAGAACTAGGGTGCCACCGACAAACACCACCAGGGCAATTCGAGTGCCTCTGTTGGCCTTCTTTCCAGTCTCCACGCTGCTCCCTGTTTCTGCTTCCATCAGAAGGGCCGTAGAGAGCACACGAGAGGAAAGTCACTTTTCGTGGTTTGGTGGCTGGTCTCAAGAGCGAGGTGTTGACATCCAAGGCTCTCTTGCTCTTCTACTAATGGACAGCTTAAAAAACTCCCGTCAGGAAATCTCCCCTCGCCACCCTTTCTCAAATAATTCTTCACAAATGAAAATTATAAAAACCAAAATATTGGTTGCCTTGGCTTTCCCCCTGACTAGACAAAACAAACAACGTTGCTTTATCTTGGTGCTCTCCCTCAGCAAAGTCTCTCTCAACCGATTGTTTGGCAGGCTTTTCTCTCAAGCGTTCCGAGTATACATGTTTTACTATGTTGCTGAACAGATGTTTTAGCTATTTAAATGTATAGTCACTTGGGGAGGAAAAAACAATTGTTTTATCAAAACTGGATTCTCGTGAAACTCCCCCAAATCATGATAAGTTAGGTGGCCAGGAGTCACCGGACCCACTTCAAGCTCTCAATTAATCATGTAATTCTGTTGCAAGAATCATTCTGCTTGCCTGAATTGTCTTCATCAAAGATATTCTTTCAGTGTGTGAGTCCCTTTTTAAAGCCTTCTAAGAGTTCCTAGGATATCCTGGAGCATTTTATTTTAGGAACTTTGTGTATGATAGCATGTGCCAAAAATCAGTCATAGTCCAGTGCAGTGCAAAGTAGCAATTAAGACAACCTACAGAGGCTGATGGTTTGAACTGGAACTTTTTCTTAAAGGAAGGAGAAAAAGCACTTCCTCTTTGTGGCACTAAGAATTGTACAAAAAAAAAAAAAAAAAAAAAAACCCACAAAAAAACACAAGTGCGTGAATTAAGTTTATTAGCAACTACAAAAGATATGATGAAAAATTTTTTCCTTGCATGTTTTTGATGAAAAGTGCACCATGTGTTTTGTCTGCCACTCCTACTGAGGCAGCCATTCATTAGGATGTTTTTGTGTTTACATAAAGTGTCCACTTCAGCAGATTCCCCAGGATGAATTCAAAGGCAATTGGTTTCAGGCCGGGCGTGGTGGCCCACGGCTGTAATCTCAGCACTTTGGGAGGCTGAGGCAGGGGGATTGCTTGAGGCCAGGAGTTCCAGACCAACCTGGCCAAGAAGGTGAAACCTTGTTTGTACTAAAAACACAAAAATTAGCCGGGCATGTTGGTGAGCACCTGTAGTCTCAGCTACTCAGGAGGCAGAGGCGGGAGAATCGCTAGAGCCTGGGAGGTGGAGGTTGCAGTGAGCCAGATCTCGCCACTGCACTCCAGCCTGGGTGACAGAGACCCTGTCTCAAAAATAAACAAACAAAAAACAAAGGCAGTTGACTGCACTGGAAAGACTGATGAACGACTGGGTCTTTGACTTTTTTATTATGATAATGATTTAAACAATAACAATGTGCTTTCTTCATGGGGAAGGGCAACTGATATTCCAATGCTACCATTGAAATGATACAGATTTTATTATCCAAAGATATAGATATCATTAATTCACAATACAATTACTACCTACCTGCTTTTGTTTTGCTGGAGGTCATAGGGCAGCGGG
>NC_045456.1:1455777-1483456 GCF_002776525.5 Piliocolobus tephrosceles
TCAATGCAAAACTTGTGCACATGGCTTTAGAGGTGACACAGGAGCTCAGCAGGTGCTGATGAGCTCCGTATAACATGGCCACACATTCGTGGTCCTGTCTGGCTCGTCTTGGTCAGGGCTTAAGCCCTTAGCATGGAATTCTCTCAAGTTTTGGGGCTTATTCCATAACATACCTTACTTTCTGCTCATTTCATGTTGCGCCAAAGTCAGGGGATCATGTCTTTGTCCAAGTTATGACATCATGGTGTGTTGAAGTTATCCTGTGCTCATTGGTTGTTGATGTTACTTTGTTGCTGTTATTCCGTAACACATCCTAGCAGGCCTTTGGCCCCTAGTATGAGATTCTCCCAAGAGTTTTTGGACTTGACTCTAGCATGCATCTTAGACCATGAACTCCACAAGGTCAGGAACCATGTTCAATGTTGCAGCTCTAGCATCGACATTTCCTGGCCCTTCACAGTGAAAGGGAGAAATAAGAGCAATACAAATCATCCAAGTTAGCCCTAGCCACTAACTCTTAAAAACCAGCTTCAGCCGGGCACGGTGGCTCACGCCTGTAATCCCAGTACTTTGGGAGGCCAAGACGGGTGGATCACGCGGTCAGGAGTTCGAGACCAGCCTGGCCAACATGGTGAAACCCCGTCTCTACTAAAAATACAAAAAATAGCTGGGCGTGGTGGCAGGTGCCTGTAATCCCAGCTACTCAGGAGGCTGAGGCAGGAGAATTGCTTGAACCCAGGAGGCGGGTTGCAGTGAGCTGAGATCATGCCACTGAACTCCCGTCTAGGTGGCAGAGCAAGACTCTGTCTCGGAAAAAACAAAAACAACAACAACAACAACAAAAACAAAACAAAACAAAAAACCAGCTTGAGGGCCAGAAGTGGTGGCTCACGCCTGTAATCCCAACACTGTGGGAGGCTGAGGTGGGCAGATCACTCTAAGTCAGGAGTTCGAGATCAGCCTGGCCAATGTGGCGAAACCCCATCTCTACTAAAAATACAAAAAAATGGCCAGGTGTGGTGGCACGTGACTGTAATCCCAGCTACTCAGGAGGCTGAGGCACAAAAATCGCTTGGACCTGGGAAGTGGAGGTTGCAGTGAGCTGAGATTGCACCACTGCACTCCAGCCTGGGTGACAGAATGAAACTGTGTCTCAAAAAAACCAAAAGGCCAAAGTGGGTGGAGCACCTGAGGTCAGGAGTTCGAGATCAGCCTGGCCAACATGGTGAAACCCCGACTCTACTAAAAGTTTAAAAATTAGCCGGGCGAGGTCGCAGATGCCTGTAATCCCAGCTACTTGGGAGGCTGAGGCAGAAGAATAGCTGGAACCCAGGAGGCAGAGGTTGCAGTGAGCTGAGATTGCACTACTGCACTCCAGCCTGGGCAATGGAGCGAGACTCCGTCTCAAAAGAACAACAACAACAAACAACAAACAACCAGCTTCAGCTTCAGGAACCTCACATGCTAAGCCCTAATTATTCCTTCTAAATGCTCAGCTGACAATGATACTTCATATAGGCATAGAACATTTGCTTTAACCTCATGGTAAATCTACATACTTGATAGCAAAGGTATTTTAACTCTGTGTTACAAATAAGGACCCTGAAACCAAGGAATGGCCTCAGGTGGCATGGGAAAATCACAAATGGATAGATGGGAGATGGGATCTTTGCCATACATGGCATGTCTGCAGCTTGACAAAGCTTCCTGTGCACAGCGAGAGGACAGTCACCCAAGCATGACACCAGGACTCACTTCTTTTCTCTTTCCTTCCTCCTCCCAATCTCTTCACAACTTTCAGCGTCCCCACTCACATTGAATAGTGGCCGTGAGTTCCTAGCTGAAGTAGCCTTCACCTGCCTTGAACTTGCAATTCCCCCAGAGGTGAGGGCAATTTGGGGATTCCCCTGAAGTTAGACCTACCCATCACTTACCAACAGGAATTCACTCTTGAACGGTCAATTGCTGAGTGAAATGCCATTAAACCAAAAAAATACTTTCATTAATTGTAATAGGAAAATTATGATGTATTCTATTCCAAACTAAGATATGCAAACACAGACAGAAAAATGTATTCATTGAACTTAATTGTACATTTTAAAATAACTGAAAGACTGCCATTGGATGGTTCGTAACACAAAGGATAAATGCTTGAGGGGATGGATACCACATTCACCATGATGTGATTATTTCATATTGCATGCCTGTATTGAAACATCTCATGTACCCACAAATATATACACTTGATACGTACCCACAAACGTTAAAAATTAAAATAAGTAATTTTAAAATGTATTACTTGAACAATGAAAACAAGTCTACAAAAGTAATATAGAACTGTTGAAATATTGAAAATAAACAGCTTGTGTAATGTAATGTAATGAAGCTTTCTTTTATTCACCAAAGGAATAAAGGAAAACTTGAGAGTGGCGGGATTGACAGAGGAAAGGATGTAGGAGAATCATTCATTATAAGGTACATTGTTCATTCTGTGCCATTTTCTGCATTAATTTTTCAACCTTTTAGGAGATGATGATTATCTTGCCCTCAAAATAAACCACACTTAAAGCAGCACAGAAAAAAAAAAAAAAAGAAAAGAAAAAAACCCTTTAGGGCAAAATAAAGAAGTTCAAAGCACAGGGAAATAATAGGTGCTCACAGGACTAAAGCGGGGGTCTGCAAACAAGAGTACATGGACCAAATTTGGCCCACTGCCTGTTTTTGTAAATAAAGCATTTTATTTTTCAACTTTTTTTTTTTTTGAGACAGGGCCTCACTTTGTTGCCCAGGCTGGAGTGCACTGGCGCAATCTTGGCCCACTGCAACCTCCACCTCCTGGGTTCAAGCGATTCTCCTGCCTCATTCTCTCGAATAGCTGGGACTACAGGCGTTGCGCCACCACGCCCACCTAATCCTTGTATTTTTAGTAAAGATGGGGTTTTGCCATGTTCCCCAAACTGGTCTCGAACTCCTGGGTTCAAGTGACCCACCCGCCTCGGCCTCCCAAAGTGCTGGGATTACAGGCGTGAAACATCATGCCCAGCCTGTAAATAAAGTTTTTATTGGAACAAGGTCACACCTATTTGTAGATTGTGCATAATTGCTTTCATGCTGCAAGAGCACAGTTAAGTAGTTTTGCAACGGAGACATTTTGGCCTTCAAAGCTTAGAATATTCACTCTCTGGCTCTTGACAGGAAAAGTTTACCAACCTCCGCACTAAAGAGTAGTAAAAGATGCTACCTCTAGCCGGGAGCGGTGGCTCACGCCTGTAATCCCAGCACTTTGGGAGGCCAAGGTGGGCAGATCATGAGGTCAGGAGATCACGACCATGGTGAAACCCCATCTCTACTAAAAATACAAACATTAGCCGGGTGTGGTGGTGCGTGCCTGTAGTCCCAGCTACTTGGGAGGCTGAGGCAGGAGAATCGCTTGAACTTGGGAGACAGAAGTTGCAGTGAGCCGAGATCACGCCACTGCACCCCAGCCTGGTGACAGAGTAAGACTCTGTCTCAAAAACAAAAAACAACAACAAAAAAAGCTACATCTCACGCCATCTACATGGCACACAAAAGAAAACGTTCATCCACACTTGACTTGTAACTCAAAATTGTTCCATTCGAGATTCTTTGAACAGAAATTGCTGTGTCAGGGAAACTGGTGAATGTGTCTTTGCCTGAAACTGTAATATTGAAACTGTGATTTCAGTATTATGATTTAGCATACAATTTAGTGTGATTCGGAGTGAGAAGTCATTACTCTGGGAAATAAAAGGGGAGGGGCGTTATTCTAAAACTTTTTACAACTATTCCAGAGCTGTGAAAATTACTTAATTGAAAAGTAATTATGCAAGATAAGTCTGTTAGTAGTCTGCTGTACACTCACCTATTTCAGTTAAGAACATTCAGGACTATCTTGGACATTCACTGGATTAATCGATGAATCAACAGAAGTTTTTCGAGCATTTCTCAGGTGCCTAGCCCTGTGCAAACCCTTGTGAAGCAAGACCAAGAACTCATGCCGGAGGTTCTGGGCTGGTCCACAGGGATGAAAATACTGTATAGGAAACCCGACTTGGCCACATAACCCTAAAGCATGCAGGCCTGACCATAAGGGCAGTCAGTGCCCAGAGAAGCAGAAATCCCTGAGCGGTAGATTCGTTGGGGAGACTTCCAGAATGTTTGCGAGAACGGGCAACTTGCAGGACAAGAGGAAGGCTTCCAGATGGGCCGAGCCCCACCCCAAGAGGGGACTTGCCTGGGCATTTACCACTCTCCCTGCAGGACTCACAGGTACAATGATTTATCCCGAGGTAACGGAACCCAGTAACAACGGCCCAAGCTGCTAACGGGCCGGGATGACAGCTGCAGCCGTCTTTATGCTAGACATGAGTGCATCTGGTCATTATTTGGATGTGCAGGGTCCTCTGTTTCAAGCAGTAAAATCCCATGTGGGCCATCATTTTAGTGAGAAAGAAGGAAATGATTCAAATTCTGAAAAATGTTTTCATCCATCCATTGGAAGGAGGAGGGAGGAGGGAAGAGGGAAGGGAAGAGAGGGAGAGAAGAGCTATGAAAATAAATAGTGAAAGCTCAGATCTGGGGATTGTGGTGGACTCTGTTACTTACTGGCAGGTCCTTCAGACTAGAGCAGTTTAAATCCCAGGCCTTTCACTAATGAGATACATTACTTACATTGTATCTGATGTTTTTCAACATCTTCCTTAGGTAGGTGTCCTTATCTCCTTTTACAGATAAGGAAACTGAAGTTTGAAGCTATTAAGTGATTTGCCGAAGGTCACAGGGCCAGTATTTGTCTTAAGGCCAGAATGGTTTCAAATTCCAACCTCTTGTCTCTCTGCTGTGGTTCTTGATAAGTTTGCTTATCGGGTAATTAGTGAAGGTGGGTGTAGCATCTCAAAGTGACACTTGAGCAGAGGCAGAGTGATAAACTATGCTTCCTTTAATTCTCTTGTTTAAAAGAGTAATTATCAGGTTTTATTTCCTTAACAGGAACTGCAGCCATCATTTAATATGGGAGTGGGGGGACATTTTTCAGTTGAGGAACAAAAATAGCAATACATGAACTATCTCCTGATGTGTTGCTGCTAGTAATTGAACATGAGGAAGGATATATACATCTGAGAGGCTATCTATCCATGTGTTATACTTGTTCATTTCTGAGCCTTAAGGGGGATTTTATCCATTGATTTTTCTCACCTCCTTTCCACACAGCTACTATTTCCTCAGTGCCTGCTCACTTTATGTGTATTATCATCAGTCCTTAGAGCAGTCCTACAATATAGGAATCTTTTGCAGATAAGGACACTGGAGCCAGCTGAGGATAAGTTATATTCCAAAGGTCACATGACGGGTAAATGACAGAGCCCAGTTGGAACTCCAATCTATGTGGCTCCCGTGTTGAAATGTACTTGGACTTTGTTTTAATCTGGTATGGTTAAGATAACAAACGTGGAGACAGCCCTGGAAAAGGGTTTATTACTCACAGTTTCGAAGATGAGAGGGCACGCTGATACAGACAGGAGACAGGGAAATACTGGGTACAAGAGGGCAGTTTCCTGGTAAAGGCCGCACCCTCAAGCATGAAGACCAGAGGCCCCATTGAGGACAGGCATTTCAATTTTCACGCCCAAAAAGGTGCCTTTTGGTCCACCATATCCCCTACCCTGGCCCCATATAAACCCTGAACCCTAAGCTCCAGAAGAAAGAACCCCAAGCAAAGAGAGGAGGAGGCAAGCAGACCAGCAGACTGGTGACGGAGAACGACGCAGCAGAGAGAGAAGAAGAGGGACATCTGGATGCCAAGGGGAGTTCGGCCAGGGGCAGTCAGAGAAGAGGGGAAGACCACCTTCCCACTCCATGCCCCCTTCTGGCTCCCCATCCATCTCACTGAGAGCCACCTCCATCACTCAGTAAAACCCTGCACTCAACCTTCAAGCCCACGTGTGATCTGATTCTTTTGGAACACTGGGCAAGAGCTTGGGATACAGAAGGCTGTCACACTCGCCCCCTGCCCTTGTGATAAGGCAGAGGGTCCACTGAGCTGATTAACACACAAGCCATCTGCAGATGGCAAAGCTAAAGGAGCACACTGTAACACATGCCCACTTGGGCTTCGGGAGTCACAAACACCCACCCACAGATGCTGCCGTGGGGCCAGAGCCCAAAAGCGCTCACCCTGGTTCCTGCACCTGCCCATCTGCATGCTCCCCCTCCCATAAGGGGTCTGAAATGCGGGGGCAACCAAACAGGCAAGTCACACTCCTGTCTCATATCCTGCAAGGGGAATCAGGGAACTCTCCCATTTCAAGACCTTGCCACACAGGGCCATATGTGGGAGCATCAGGGAGCAGAAGGAGCAAAAGGAAACCATAGGCACTTTATTGTGGTTTTCAAGGAAAGGAATGGGCAAGGCAGGGTAAGGAGCTGAGCAGGTTTAGGATTGGGTGGATAGCATGAATAATTTCAGCAGGCTGTGGTCTCTAGAGGTGGTCTCCAGTGCTCTAGTAACTAGCCCTGGGATGATCTGGGGTGGAGAGATAGGGGTATAGGGTCCTCCACTGCAGGAGTCTGGTAAAAGGCAGTGGGGGGTATATGAACATGGATTGGTTGATTTGCATATCAAAGGCATGCTCACAGGCAAGTCAGTTACTATCTCTAGGAATTAGCTAACCCTGGGAGGGACAGACCTTCCCTGGGTCTGCAAGGAGCCAAGATGTCAACACATCATAAAATACAGAAAATAAAAAAACATGATTGATACAGCTCCCAAACCCATAATATTAATACCTTTTCCAAAGCACTCCACTGCATAACGATTTTAAAATGTAATAACTATTCATCCAACTAGTGTTTACTTGCTGTATCCTTAAACTGGTCACACTCACCCTACTCGTTGGTTAGACTATTAACCTATAGAAGTTTGTATGCCCTTGATTAATAACACCCTGTTGTTCAAGGATGGCTTACCTAGATGTTTATGAGGACAAGGGGATTAGAGAAGCGGGTCTCAAATTTGAGTGGGCACCAGAATCTCCTGGAGGGCTGGTTAAAACACAGACTGTGGCCAGACATGGTGGCTCGCACCTGTAATCCTAGCACTTTGGGAAGCCGAGGCAGGTAGATGGCTTGAGACCAAGAGTTTGAGACTAGCCTGGGCAACATGATGAAGCCCCGTCTACAAAAAATACAAAAACTAGCTGGGTGTGGTGGTGAGCTCCTGTAGTCCCAGCTGCTCAGGAGGCTGAGGTGGGAGGATTGCCTGAGCCTGGGAGGTCGAGGTTGCAGTGAGCCTTGATTGTGCCACTGCACTCCAGCCTGGGTGACAGAGTGAGACCCTGTCTCCAAATTAAATTAAACTAAATTAAATTAAAAAACAGATTGCTAGGCTCCATCCCTAGAGTTTCTCATTCTGTAGGTCTGAGATGGGCTGAAATGTAAATTTTTCTTTTCTTTTTCTTTCTTTTTTTTTTTTGAGATGGAGACTCGCTCTGTCACCCAGGCTGGAGTGCAGTGCCGCAATCATGGCTCACTGCAACCTCCGCCTCCTGGGTTCAAGCGATTCTCCTGCCTCAGCCTCCTGAGTAGCTGTGATTACAGGTGCCCACCATCACGCCCGGGTAATTTTTGTATTTTTAGTAGAGACGGGGTTTTCACCATGTTGGCCAGGTTGGTCTTGAACTCCTGACCTCAGGTGATCCACCTGCCTTGGCCTCCCAAAGTGCTGGGATTACAGGGGTGAGCCACTGCACCTGGACTGAAATTTGAATTTCTAACCAGCCCTTGGGTGATGCTGATGCTGCTACTCTGGGGACCACATTTTGAGAACCACTAGTATAGGGTAACCATTAAATCTCTCTGCAATATGGTAAAGTGGACTGAAGAACCAACAGAACTAAACATTAAACTTATGTAGTGAAAACGGTGATGCCATTCAAAATATTTAACAACCACCACGGCATGGCACTGACTAGGGGACTGGGACCCACTTCAGTGGCACCTACTGTGCCAGGTACTATCTTAGTCGCTGGATCTGGAGGGTTCTAGGAGACGGGGTGGATTGGATGAGGCTGCAGGGGGCCCAGACGAGCAGCCATCCGTGGCTAGTAAGGAGATACTTCACTATTTCACAACAGCAGCAGCCACACTGGTATGAACCAACTGAATTGCAGTCCTGAGTCAAATTTCAAATGGACTTTCGACGTTCTTAAAATCCTTCAGTGGCTGCTGTCAGTTTTTAGGAAAATGTAAAAATGCTTCACACTGAGTTCCTGCATGCTTGAGGTCACGCAATCCTCCAGGCTCACCTGTGCACGGCTTCTCAGTTTACACCCTACACACCAGTCATTCTAAACCTCTTCAAGTCCTCAAATGCACCAAAGTTTACCCAGCATTTTGCGCTTTGAAAACATTTCTCCTTTTGCCTGGAAAACCATTTCTTTAGGAAACTCAGGTTCATCTTTTAAGACTCAGCTCAGATTTTACCTCCTCGAGAAAATCTTCCCAGACCCCTCTTCTTAGTAAGGCCACAGGGTCACAGGATGTCTGGTTGTATTACAAGTCTCTGTAGAAGGCTGCCCCATTAGTCTACGTGTAAGTTGAGATCAGACATTTACTATATCTTATCAATTTTAAGAGGGACTTTTTTCAAGCTTTAACATTTCTAGAAGTAGAATGTACCTCATAAGTGGTGATGTGGCATAATTTGATGGTATTTTTCTTTCTCAATGGTATTATTATGGTGGTATTATGGTACATCTTACAATCAATCGAATCTTAGATTCAGTGAAATGTTTTTTTCTTCCCTGTATCCACGTTTTCTTATGCAACACTTTCAGCCCCACTGTGACCTTCTAGTGTGTTCAATGTATGGTTGGCAGCTGGAAGCCCACGAACTACATTTTCCAGGCTCCCTTGCCAGCTCAGTTCCTGTTAGACTCTGTCAAGGGAAGGCATTAATAGGAAATTCAAAAATGGGAGGAATGTAGAAGCCTGGTTTATTTTTTCTTTACTGATCCTGGGTTTATCCAGGGCTCCAGCAGGAAACTCTGGGATCCTACATAAAGACCACATATGTGACAGCTGCAGGGGCACATGGCTGCAGATGACTGCAGACTCTGGTAGCATCAGTGGGACTGTGGCTCCTGGAGTCCCACTCAGCAGCAGCAGCAGCAGCAGCAGCCGCCTCCGAGGCGTGATGTGGACTTTAGACTACATTCCTTTTCCCTGTTTGATTCTCTAGCCTTAAGGGCAAGTAGCAACCTTTTGCAGTCACCGAACTCTGGGTAACATCCTCTCCTTTGTTCCTTCTGCCCTTCTACTACCTTTGAAACCAATTCCCTGCATTAAATACACTTTTGTTTGAAATACCTAGAGCGGTTTCTGCTTTTCTCACATAATAATAACAGAGCTCCCTTCTCTTTTTCTTGTAACTCCTAACTGCACCATTCACGTTCATATACGTTGATTCACGTTCATACATGTTTCCACACTGCCAGGCAGGATAGCGCAGTGTGACAACGGTTAAATACCTGGAATTTGGGAACAAACTCCTTGGATTGGATTCCTAGCATTGCTACTTACTGCTATGTGACCTTGCAAAAGTTGCCTAATCTCTCAGGGTCTCAATTTTGTCATCTGGCAATGAGAGATAATAATAAACTATGATAATAATAGTTATGAAGTGCTTAAAATGGTTTCTGAAGAAATGGCAGGCATTATTATTGTTCTGTTTCTTAGTATTTCATGTATTTTGTCACCCACAGATATGCCTATAGATATCTCCTATTGCTTTTGTTTTAAAATTCCTGTTCAGGGCTGTCTATGCCTATGGGAGGTATTCAGTCCAGACTTATTGGGGGAGGAAAAGAGGAAGGGATGAAGAAATAATGGAAAGAAGAGGAAATGAAAGGAGAGGGGAGGGGAGAAGAGAGGGGTTGGGGGGAGAAGAGGAGAGAAGAGGTAGGGAGGGGAAGTATTTTTTACCACAATTTAAGAAAACATCACCTTTGGGAGGCCAAGGTGGGTGGATCATTTGAGGTCAGGAGTTCAAGACCAGCCTGGCCAACATGGTGAAACCCCATCTCTACCAAAAACACAAAAATTAGCTGGGCAGTAGTGGCGTACACCTGTAATTCCAGCTACTCGGGAGGCTGAGGCAGGAGAATTGCTTGAGCCTAGGAGGCAGAGATTGGGATGAGCTGAGATCACGTCACTGCACTCTGGCCTGGGTGACAAAGTGAGACCGTGTCTCAAAAGAAAAGAAAAGAACACAAAAGAAAAGAAAAGAGAAAAGAAAAGAAAAAAAAGAAAAGAGAAAAGAAAAGAAAAGAAACATAATCTCTTCTTTGGTCTCTTGCTCTTCACTGCAGACCCTGGTCAACCTCTAACCGTAGTTGGTTGTGTTTCTATTGGTAGTAAGGACAGCAGGTGTCCAGTCTTTCAGCCACTTGGTGGTTGGGACCACAATTTGAACAGCTTTATACCTCTGGGACCTGACCGAGAAAGCATTTAACATTGCAGGATGAATGCAACTGAAATCACAATGAGATTACCAAAGTTGGCCTGAAAAGGCTAGGTTCAGTATGTGATTTGTATAGGCAGAATGAAGAGAAAGGAAAAGAGAGAAGCAATAACAGACTCTGAAGTTACTAATCATGGTCAAGGATGAGAGGGAAATCCTTTCTTTCAAGATAGTGGTTACCAGGTGTGGTTCACATCTCCTCTGATGGGTTGCCATAAAAACTTACTATCGAATTCCTTGATGTCAAGTATTCTCTGGGTTCACCAAGCCTGGCTTTATTCAAATCAAGACATATCTCACTTCTCTAGAACTTTCTGCCAATAGAATACTCAGTGGAAAACTAAAAAAAAAGATGGATGGCCATAAAATAGGGCATCGTCTACAAATGGGGGACAGGAACTAAGATATGATTCTCAAATTTTGACTGATTATTTTCAGTTTTGTAATGCATTTGAAAGACCTCAACTCTAAAAGAGCTTGTTTGACATAATAAATTTGCCATTATTCTTCAGAACACAGCTTAATGAGTACTCATCGTCCCTATTTCTAAGAAACTATAATATAATTCCCCATGCTCACCACTACATGGGTCTGAGCGAAGAGTACCCATGAACAAAGATGGAGGGGCAGCCACATACCATTTAAAGCTGTAAATCAGGCTACAAACTGTTTAATCAAATACATTCTCTCCTCCTACCTTGGAAGTAAACTTCATACCCACCTGGAAGGCCAGATTCCAACTCAGAGTTCTCAGACTCCTGGGAGTCTCAGACAGAAACACGTTGGAGAGCGGGCCCCAGTCCTTGGCCCACCCCCTTTCTCTTCTCACATCCCCCATCCCAGCAGCACCTTGACAACCCATAGGAGCCCAGGCACAGTCTTCCCTCAGGACGATGGGATGACAAGCTGAGAAAGAGACCCCCATGGGCCCTGGATGTGAGCTCTGAGCAAGTTTAAACTGAAATGTTCTAGTCTCAGAGATAAAAACTGTGTTTTAGAAGGGGACACAGGCACATCCCCTTGGCAATGCAGATCCTTCACTCCATGGCGAAGGGCATAGCCCCAGGAGAGCCAGAGTGGAGCCCTCTTGAAGCCAGGACCCAGGGCAGGGTCCCTCTTGCCCAGAGCTAGGGCAAAACTGTAGCTCCTTATCCCATAGCTTACGATATTAAATCCTTTCCCACTGAAAATACTCGATTTAAATTATAAGAATTTATTTTTAAGCAGAGAAATATAGATCTTAGTTGGAAGGAGAGTGAGGATGAGCTGCCCACTGCAAATTAGGGCCTTTACAGTTAAAGCAAAAAGGAGAAGACCTCAGTTATGGATTCTTAAATAATTTATGCATGTTCATTTAAGGAGACAATGTTTTTCAACATGTCAAATTCTAGGAACGTTTTATTGTATTATTATTATATAAAACACAGATGATATATGAATTTCAAAAATGTAATACATTATGCAAACTGAAAAGATCATTTGTCTTCCAAAGGAGGTGACAAATACTACATTACACAGTAGACTGCCTCACTGATATTAGCCATGAATTCCATTTGGAGTTTACTGCTTGTCTCAAAGGCTTAGCATTATTTAACAGCAATAACTTCCAATCATAACCACTCAGATGATCGATTCTGTTTAGTCACTGAGGTTCCTGTAATGGTGTAAAGACTGTACTATTTTGTTTGAAGCTAGCACACCAAGTCTCATGGTATGGTATAATTAAGAACAACTGTTTACTTTTTCTTAAATCCAACACCCCTCACCCCCACCTCAAAAGCTAGACATTAAAGTACTAAATATAATGATCTTGGTAAACCAAATTGCTATGTTCCTGGCAGTCCTTCCCTGCTGTTTCCCCTAAACATTTCTATCTAAAAGGATGATGAATTAAAAAAGGAAAAAAGAAACCTGGGAAATATACAGCTATCCCTCGACTGTACCTTCCACCTAACCATCAGCGTTTCCGTTTGAGTGCTTAAAAGCACTCACTCTCTCCTTCCTCTGTCCCTTTTTGGCCATTTTATTTTGAGACAGGGTCTCACTCTGTTGCCCAGGCTGGACTGCAGTGGCACAATCATGGCTCATTGCAGCCTTGACGTCCCAGACTCAAGCAATCCTCTTGCTTCAGCCTCCTGAGTAGCTGAAATTACAGGTATGTGCCACTACACCCAGGTCATTTTTAAAATTTTTTGTAGAGATGGAGGTCTCACTATGTTACCCAGGCTGGTCTCAAGTGATCCTCCTGCCTCTGCCTCCGAAAGTGCTGGGATTACAGGCATGAGCTGCCACACCCAGCCCTTTTTGGGACATTTTACATGGTTACTTGCATTGTTTCAAATGTCCATGGGGCACACCATGCAGCATCAGGAGACAGCAGCCCACTGTTTTATGCCTGTGCGCTAGTCTCCTCAGACTGGGGGACATTCTTGAGGGCCTTTCATCATCTTGCTTCACTTGGTGCCCATGCCAGGGCCTAAAATATAGGAAGTACCCATAATGTATTAAATAAATAAATGATCACCATTTTGTCCTCAGGAAGTACATAACATTGAGAGTTATTCTGGAATAAATATCAAGAGTTGTAGGCCGGGCGCGGTGGCTCATGCCTGTAATCCCAGCACTTTGGGAGGCCGAGGAGGGTGGATCACCTGAGGTCAGGAGTTTGAGATCAGCCTGCCCAACATGGTGAAACCCGGTCTCTACTAAAAATACAAAAAGTAGCCAGGCATGGTGGCACATGCCTGAAATCCCAGCTACCTCAGAGGCTGAGGCAGGAGAATCACTTGAACTCAAAAGGCGGAGGTTGCAGCGAGCTGCCATCGCGCCATTGCACTCCAGGCTGGGCGACAGAGCCAGACTCCATCTCAAAAAAGAAAAAAAAAAGAAAAAGAAAAAAAGAGTATCAGAGTCCATTCTCCATGGAAGTGAATTAACCCAGTGTGTTACCTTTATAAATCTTGAAATCTGAGAATCAGAAAGTCCAGATATAAGATCCTGGATAATTCCATCCAAATCCCACTGGGTAGGGAAAGACATACAAAGAACTCCCAGCATTTGGTGGCAAAGACAAGACTGACAAGGCATGCCCTTGTGAAAATATTTTTTAAAAATGCATTTTGTTTTAATAACATATTCTAATCATCAGGACACTAGCTTTGGCTATGCTTTGAAAAATGGTACAACACTGCACTTAATCCAAGGTTGTTTTGTTTTGTTTTGTTTTTGAGACAGAGTATCACTATGTCACCCAGTGGAGTGCAGTGGTGCGATCTCGGCTCACCGTGGTTATTTTTTTAGAGGTGAAATGAAAATACATCAGATTCTGGAAATACTTAGAAGGGAATCATTTTGAATGGGGTTGCAATAAGTGATCAATGCAATATGGCAGCTACTGCCTTTTTTCTCTTCCACTTTCAGCTACCTTCTTTTAAAAGCCCCCCAACCCTGAAAGGAATACCAGACAAATGACAGCCCTCATTATGAGAAGCAAAAGTTTAAAACACTAGAATATATATAGACAATCAGGTTAGGGAAAGGTTTCTAAAACAAGACAGAAACACATATCATAAAGGAAACAGATTGACAAATTTGACTACGTCAAAATAAAAAACTTCTGTGCATCCAAAAATACTACTGAAAATGAAAAAGACACACTACAGATTGAGAGTAGATACTTGTAACAAAAATACAAGCAACAATGGATTATTATCCTGAAGATTTAAAGTACAATTGATCAATACGAAAATCAAAGCCCAATAGCCAAACAGACAAAAGGCAGGCATTTTTCCAAAGAGGAACACTGGCCAATTAACTGATAAAAATATGCCCAGCCTAATTAATATTCAGGTAAATGAAAATTTAAACTACAAGAAATGACCATTTCATATTCCAGACTGGCAAAGATTTCCTTCCTTCCTTCCTTCCTTCCTCCCTCCCTCCTTCCCGCCCTCTTTCTTTCTCTCTCTCTCTCTCTTTCTTTCTTTCTGTCTTTCTTGAGTCTCACTCTGTCACCCAGGCTGGAGTGTAGTGGTGCAATCTCCAATCTCCAATCTCGGCTCCCTGCAACCTTCACCTCCTGGGTTCAAGCGATTCTCATGCCTCAGCCTCCTGAGTAGTTGGGATTACAGGCGCCCACCACCACGCCAAGTTAATTTTTGTTTCGCCATGTTACCCAAGCTGGTTTTGAACTCCTGAGCTCAAGCAATCCTCCTGCCTCGGCCTCCCAAAGTGCTGGGATTACAGGAGTGATCTGTACTGCACCCGACAGAGACGCAAACATTTAAAAGTCTACAATGTCAAGTATTGGCAATGGAGCACTTTCAATCCTCATAACCCTAATCATAAGTGTAAATTGCTACACCGTTTTGAAAAGCAGTTTAACAACATATAATAAATTTGAAGACTGGAGATGTAGACATGTGGGAAGATGGAAGCTACTGGAAGAACTGCGGGTTTTTTTTTTTTTTAAAAATGAGTGTACAAGGAGATACCATTCCTAAAGGAATTACAAATTTCAAATCCAGGAGCCAAGCACTGGGTGGTAATATAGGAAAAGGGCACAAGTGTAGGTCACCTCTGATAAATTTTGCCAAGTACCTTTTTAATTTCTAACAGTTGTTTTTTTAGCCCTTCACATGCAGTGACTTCAGTGGCTGGCTGTATGTTTTAAAGGAGCTCTTTGGCACATAACAAAACCCTATAGTAATGTGAATATTTTCCAACTTCTCCACTGTCTTTTTCCTAGTAACATTATTGTGGCGTTCTGATTCTTCCATGAGGATATTGACATCAGTCTTCCAAATTTTGAAGGCCTGTGAATTCAGGCCTAGTTAAATGCATTTGTTCCATGAAAGAGACGGCTGATCATCTTTTTCATGTGGATTTCTTTCTCCATATATCTGTGCCAAGCTGAAACATAAATTAGTAACTACTATTACTGTTATGTTGAATCCCCTGTTAAGTCCTTGGTATGTTACTGGGTCTTCCAATAGCCAAACCACGAGATACGTCACCTTTTTGATGACTTATATTTCATATTATCTGTCTTTTTTTTTTTAAGACGGAGTCTCACTCTTGTTGCCCAGGCTGGAGTGTAGTGGCGTGATCTGGCTCACTGCAACCTCTGCCTCCCAGGTTCAAGCGATTCTCCTGCCTCAGCTTCCCGAGTAGCTGGGATTACAGGCACCTGCCACCACGTCCGGCTGATTTTTGTACTTTTAGTAGAGACGGGGTTTCACCCTGTTGGCCAGGCTGGTCTCGAGCTCTGACCTCAGGTGATCCACCTGCCTCGGCTTCCCAAGGTGCTAGGATTAGAGGCATGAGCCACCGCGCCCAGCCTCATCTTTTTGATCGTTTATATTTTCATTTTCTTTTTACTGGGTCCTGTGTGCCTGCCCAACCCTGGGGATGCAAAGCTCAACAGGACATGGGCCCTACCCTTCAAGAGCTTACAGAGCTACAGGTGTGCGCCACCATGCCTGGCTAATTTTCTGTATTTTTTTGTAGAGACGGGGATTCACTATGGTGGCCAGGCTGGTCTCGAACTCCTGACCTCGTGATCCACCCACCTCGGCCTCCCAAAGTGCTGGGATTACAGGTGTGAGCCACCACACCCAGCCTCTGTAAAGGCAGCAATGGCATAACATAGTAGGCAGTTTGGCTGCACTGGTATAAATTCTGAGGTTTTACACTAACTTTTGAAAGCTGATACTTGGCCGGACATGGTGGCCTGGGCAACAAGAGTGAAACTCCATCTCAAAACACACCCCCCCCCCCCCGCCCCCGCCACACACACACAGAAAACCAAAAAAACAATCAACAGAGTAAACAGACAACACTATTGACTTTTATGCCTGGAAATTTAGGATGATTTCTCAAGCGGATCTCGATTCTACTACTAAAAGCAAGGAGTGGAGAGAAGGAACAATACTGTCTTGTAACTCTTGACTTTCATGTCAAAGGATGGAATGCAATTTAGTCTGTGTTTCAGGTTCTCTAACTACCAAAAGAATATGTTCACCAGAGGGCACCTTCCCTCATTTTTCAGAACAATGTTCTTTCCAGGAAACCACAAACATTAGCATCTCATACAATGTAAGATGTCTGTGCACTTCAGAGTATTATTTTACATGTAAGATGCCCGTTAGTGCTTTTGGTTATTTCTCGCAAAGGTTTTAACATCTCTTTGCTAATAAAAGGTCATCTGTTGAATGCTTCACTTACAGTGTGATACCAGGCTACAGGATTTAGTCTTCATCACGTTTGTCAGAGTCAAGCTAGACTGCTGCTATTCCTGAGAAAGGAACTTTGTTTTTTTTTTTTTTTTTTTTTTTTTTTTTTAGCGTCTCACTCTGTCATCCAGGCTGGAGTGCAGTGGCAGGATCTCAGCTCACTGCAATCTCTGCTTCCTGGGTTCAAGTGATTCTCATGCCTCATCCTCCCAAGTAGCTGGGTTTATAGGAGTCCTCCAACCCGCCTGGCTAATTTCTGCATTTTTAGTAGAGATGGGATTTCACCATTTGGCCAGGCTAGCCTTGAACTCCTGGCCTCTTCAATAAATTCAGGAGTCAAATGTGGTAGACTGAAATCTCTTTGCCAATTATTCACTCCCCTATCATCCATCTCCTTGCCTCATGATTGGCAAAGGGTACTGCCCTGTCTCTTGGGTTTGGGTATGCAGTATGCTATGGCCAATGGAATGACAGACATGGCACACACAGAGGCCTGACATGTGCTTGTGTCATTGTGCCCATCCTCTTTTGCTCCGTGCCTTTCACTCTGAGAACATGTCTCAGGTAGCCAATGATCCAAGGAGGATGAGAGACATGTGGAGCAAACCTGGACCTAGCACAGTTTGAAATAGGGCCCAGCCTAGACCAGCTGAACCCCAGCCAACCCACAGATGGCTGAGGAGAAAAATCAACACTTGTTGCTAGAAGCTGTTGACATTTCAAGTTTGCTTGCTATGCAGTATTATCGCAGTGACAGCTGACTGATACACAAACCTTCCTCCATCTGCTGTCTAATTATTTGGTAGACCATTTGTCCTAGTTTCCTGGTGATGCCGTAACAAAGTACCATAAACTGGGTGCCTTAAACAACAGAAATTGTCTCAGTTCTAAAGGCTAGGAAGTCCCAGATGAAGACATCAGCAAGGTTGGTTTCTTGTGAGGGCTGTGAAGGAGAATCAGTTTCATCCCTCTCTCCTAGCTTCTGGTAGCCTCAGCTGTTCTTTGGCTTGTAGATGGTATTCTCTCTGTGTCTTCATATCATCTTTCCTCTGCACATGTCTCTGCATCCAATTTCCTTTATCAGGTTACTACAAAAGTAACTGCTGTTTTGCCATTAATATAAGGACATCAGTCATTGGATAAGGTCTCAACCTCAGGACCCCATCTTACCATCTGCACAGACCCTATTTCCGAATAAGGTCACATTCATAGGTACTGGGGATTGGTACTTCAACATCTTTTTGAGGAACACAATTCAATCTACAACACCAGCCCAGATATCTTTCTCGCTTGGGGAGTTAGGGGAGGGAATAAGATTCAAAGGGCCTGATGGCTTTTTGGTTATGGAGAAACCTAAGAGTTTATTTTTTATATAGCTATAGCAGGGTTAAACAGTATTAGGCTTTACAGCGTCTTCTAAATGTTCAGTGTTGTATAAAGTACTTGTAATAAATCACCTTCAAGCCCTGCCCTCCCTTAAACTAAAACTTGTGCACTTCACCTTACTAAGTCTTAACTTCCCCTTCATGCTTCTATTTTCAGCAGCCCTCCTAGTGCCCTGTGGCTTTTATTTTTCTTTGCTGCTAAGGAGGCTGCCCACGTGTTCTTTCCTCTACACATTGCCGTGGATATATCCCACACGTTGTCTATGACCCTTTACACAGAGGTTACAGCAAAAGTGATCTATAAGTGCTGCCGAAAGTTGTTCTAGTATAGCATCAGGACAGAATCATATAACCTCTAATTCTTCCCCTTATTATTCTTTGTATTTTCAATAAACCTGCAAAAGACTCAAGCACAAAGTGAAGTTAGTTCCAGTTTTACTCTCCACAGAAGTAAAGCACAATCCAGACTTCAGTAAGTTGCATGCTTAGGTGAATAAAGGATATAATCCCTTATCCTTGTGTTTAGAACCTTCTAGCTGTCAGGGCAGTGTCTGCAACATTAACAGAGTCCATGCCCTTTCAGAATCCTTGATCATTTCTGCACTGCTTGTTGCTTCAAAGTCTCGCCTAATGGGTCTCTGTCCACCAGCACTGTTTTGTAATTTTTCAAGTGCTGGGGGTATCCATGCCTTTTGGGGAGTAGAGAGCTTAAAAGGAAGGCCCAGATTAATGGTTTATCAAATTGCCTTTCTTTAGTGATTATTTTTACTGATACATAATAGATGTACATATTATGGGGGTACATGTGATAATTTAGAAAGTCCACATGACTTGTAAAGATCAAATCACTGTCATTGGTATATCCATCACCTTAAATATTTATCTTTTATTTATGCTAGAAACCTTAGAATTATTTTCTTCTATTTTGAAATATACAATAATTATAAACCAGCCACCCTACTGATCAAACACTAGGTTTCATTTCTTCTATCACACTGCACATTTGTACCCATTAATCAGCCTCTCTCCATCCCCTCCCCTCACCCTTCCTGGCCTCCAGTAACCACCAATCTACTCCCTACCTCCAAGAGATCTACCTTTTTAGCTCCCACTTTGATATTTCTCTTACTGTGTTTGGCATGTTTCATTTAACGTAACCTCCAGTTCCATCCACATTTCTGCAAATGACAGGATTTCCTTTTTACGGCTGACTAATACTCCACTGTGTACAAATACATTTCATCCACTCATCTATTGATGGACACTTAGGTTGATTCCCTATTTTGGCTATTTATAGTGCTGCAATAAACATGGCAGTGCAAATCTCTCTTAAATATACTGATTTCCTTACTTTTGGATATATATACCCCATGGATACACCAGAGAGAGAGATATATAGATATATATCTATATATATAGTTTTTTGAGGAACCTCCATACTCTTTTCCATTGCAGCTGTTGTAATTTACATTCCAACCAACAGTGTAGGAGGGTTCCCCTTCTCCACATCCTCACCAGCACCCATTCTTCCTTTTTTTATAAAAGCCATTTTAACTAGGGTGAGATGATATCTCATTGTGGTTTTGATTTGCATTTCTCTGACAATTAGTGCTACTGAGCATTTTTTCATATGCCTGTTGGCCATCTGTATGTCTTCTTTTGAGGATGTGTCCTTTGCCCACTTTTGAATGGATTTTTTTCTGAGTTATTCACCCCTTGTCAGATCATTAGTTTGCAAATATGTTCTCCCATTCTGTAGGTTGTCTCTTTACTTTTCTGTTTCCTTTGCTCTGAGGCTTTTTAGTTTGATATAATCCCATTTCTCTATTTTTGCTTTGGTTGCCTGTGCTTTTGAGGTCTTAACACGAAAAATCTTTGCCCAGACCAACATCCTGACCATTTCCCCAATGTTTTCTTCTAGATGTTCCGTAGTTTCAGATCTTATACTTAAGTCTGTAATCCATTTTGATTTGATTTGGAGATAGGGGTCTACTTTCATTCTTCTGCATATGTTTATCCAGTTTTTCCAGCACCGTGTATTGAAGAGACTGTCCTTTCCCTATTGCATGTTCTTGGGACCTTGGTTGAAAATGAGTTCGCTGTGTGTGGATTTATATCTGGGTTCTCTATTCTGTTCCATTGGTTGATGTCTCTGTTTTTATGTCCGTATCATGCTGTTCTGGCTACTACAACTTTGTAGTATATTTTGAAGTCCAGTAGCATGATGCCTCCAGCTTTGTTCTTTTTGCTCAGGATTGCTTTGACTATTTGGGGTCCTTTGTGATTCCACATGAATTTTAGGATTGTTTTTCCTATTTCTGTTGAGAATGTCATTGGTATTTTGGTAGTGATTGGATTGAATCTGTACATTGCTTGGGGTGGTGTCAAATTGGCTTTTTAATCATATCCATGAGAACATTTCCAACCCTTGGAAATCAAACAGACACTCATTTTAGCAATTATTAATGCAACACTATTGCTTTCAAGGCCACTTAGAGCAGTACGTTGATATTTACATTTAAATTCAGCAATGGTTCATGCAACAGCTGTCTTCATTTTTCTGCAAAGTGACCCATCCAATTTTCCATTGACCATTACTCTAGCTCAGTACTACTCAAAGTGTCGTCCATATACTGGCAGCATCAACATCTACTAATTAGACTGTGAGAAATGCTGCCTCTTGGGCTCTACTCCCGAAGTACTGAATCAGACTGTATTTTAACAAGATCCTCAAGTAATTTTCACATGCACTCAAGTTTCAGAAGCACTGCCCTAGTTTTTCTAGTCCTACTTCTATTTTTTTTCTTTTTTTTTTTGAGATGAAGTCTCACTCTGTTGCCCAGGCTGGAGTGCAGTGGCGCAATCTCGGCTCACTGCAACCTCTGCTTCCTGGGTTCAAGCAATTCTCTTGCCTCAGTCTCCTGAGTAGCTGGGACTACAGGTACCCGCCACCAGGCCCGGCTAATTTTTTGTACTTTTAGTAGAGACAGCATTTCACCATGTTGGTCAGGCTGGCCTCGAACTCCTGACCTCAAGTGATCTGCCTGCCTCAGCCTCCCAAAATGCTGGGATTACAGGCCTGAGCCACCACGCCCGGCCAAGTCCTACTTCTAGACAGCAGGACAACTACTGTTCCAAGAGAACCTCTTGAAGTCCTTGGGCACTTTCCTTGTAAAACTAATTGGACACCTTTTTAATCAGATCCTACTTTCAAATTTGAAATATTACAATGTGGGGCTCTTTGCATTAAGTCAAGTCTTTGAACCCACTCATCCCTCCCTTCTGCCACACACTTCGAGGAAAGAAAAAAAAAGAAGACCCTTCAACCTCTACAGTGTCTTAGCAGCAGCTCCAGCTCAGGAAGTCTTTAAAGCAGGCTCTTTCCCTGGGGCCTTTTACTCCTAAGCCAGCAGGACTGGAGTGCAGCTGTACAGCCAGCTGCCATACCATTCTCTTGCTCCTATCTCCCTTTTCTATTTTCTACTGCAGACATCATGGGCAGACTCTGCTCCTCTGGCCTCCGTGGTCTCTGGTGGGAGCCCTTGCAGCTTCGGTTTCTCGTGTAGCAGACAGAAAGCCTCAAAGACATAATTTAACCACTAGGACTTCTGCTGCCTGAGGAGCTTGCCATCTTACTGCCTCCTGGGCTACACTGTAAAGCAGAAGAATGCTCCTTTGGGTGTTACCAGGGTCCCTTGAGCCTTACTGTTGTTAGGTTTTCAATTCTGTGTCCAGAAGTCTTGCTAGCATGCCCCTCAGGCAGATGGGAGATAAACTGCCAAAATAACCCCTCCCCCTATTTTAAAATAATGTTTAACAGTTTACTTGGAAATAACTTCAAGCTCAGAGTTGCAATAAGAACTTCAATAAATAGGATACAATACTTGTATTAAACTACATTCTAACTTGTCAACTGACAATGTCCTTTACAGCATTTTTTCCTCCAATACAGTATCTAGGATAGGGTCAGGTATTACATTTAGTAGCCATGTCTCTTTAGCCTCCTTTAATCTGGAATCTTTTCACAGCCTTTGTCTTTTTTGACATTAATACTTTTGTAACAGGCCTCTTTCTTAATAGAACATGCCTCTTTTGGGGATCTCAGGTTTCATGATTTGATTCACGTAATGGATCCTAAGCCAAGTACTGCATAGGTAGTGATAGACCCTTCTCAGAGTATCACCTCTGGAGGCACAGGATGTCCACCTGCCCTTGTGGATGTTGGTTTTGATTACCTGGTCAAGGTGTTGTCCCATTTCTGTACTGGAAAGTTACTTTTATCTTGCAACATGCGGTAGGTGAAATAAATGCCCCTGCCCGCCACCCCATGTAATCTCCAGAGCCTTGTAAGAATGTTACTTTATATGGCAAAAGGATTCTGCAGAAGTGGTTAAGGATCTCGAAGCAGGAAGAGAATCCTGGATCATCTAGGTAGGACTTGTAATCACAAGTGGCCTTACAAGAGGGACACAGGAGTCAGAGATGAAAGGCAATGTGACAACAGGAGCAGAGAGACTTGAAGCTGTTCCATTGCTGGCTTTGAGACTGAAATTATAGAAAGAACACAGACTTTCTCAGGAGCCTCCAGAAGGAACCAACCCTGCCAGTACCTTGATTTTAGCCCTCTAAGGCTCATTTTGAACTTCTGACTCTCCAGAACTGTAAGATAAATTTGTGTTATTTTAAGGAAATAAGTTTTTGGTAATTTGTTAAAGGGGCAACAGGTAACTGATACACAACTCATAAGCAATCTGTGGGAGATACTTTAAAGCCATGTAAATATGATCCTTCTGGAGATTTCCCTTAAGATGTAACACCAATGGATGATTATTGCCTGATTCAGTCTTCATTATGATTATTAAATACTAGTTTTGCAACTCCAGCACTCCCTCTCCCATAGCAACTTGCCACTGAAAAGTAAAAAAAGAGCCCCCCTTTGTGTCCCCTTTTTTTTTTTTTTTGGCGGGAGAACAGAGTCTCATTCTGTTGCCCAGGCTGGAGTGCAGTGGCACGATCTCGGCTCACTGCAACCTCCACCTCCCGGATTCAAGCAATTCTCCTGCCTCAGCCTCCTGAGTAGCTGGGATTACAGGCACCCACCACCATGCCCAGCTAATTTTTTGTATTTTTAGTAGAGAGGGGGTTTCACCGTGTTAGCCAGTATGGTCTCGATCTCCTGACCTCATGATCTGCCCGCCCTCGGCCTCCCAAAGTGCTGGGATTACAGGCGTGAGCTACCGTGCCCAGCCATGATTTCCAATTTTTAAAACGTTTATAATTTATCAGTATGCCTAATTATTTTGATGCACAAACCCTTAGTAGATTCATCAAGTGACAGCCAAGGGTCAGGCTCAAACTAAATACAAGCAATCAAAATGAGTCATGTGGTCTTAAACCCTGGCCTCTGCAGACTAGTGTCCGCACCTGAGCCAAAGACAGTCCTCCGTGGGCTGGCCCGGATCAAAGTGGAGGCCTGGTGCAGTAACTCCATCCAAATGGGTGGGGAATTAAGATATTCAAGACTCAGGTCAGTGGAGAGCAAACAAGGAGAAAAGAGAGAAGACTCAGTCATAGAAATGGCTGACAGTCAAAATGGCTACAGATCCCCCACTTTGTCCATTTTCCAGTCTGACCACTGTACATCTTCAAGTTTCTACTCCTCAGCTCTCAGGAGAACCAGGAAGGAACTCAGTGTCAACCCTGGACTTTGAAGACCCCTTTCGCCAACATAGCACTTTCACCATTACCGGGACTGCACCTTTGCTAGTGTCAAGTAGACATTTTTGCTCCTTTGAGCAAAATGAATTTGCAGGGACCTCTCCCTTTATCATCACAGACTGCTTTTCTTCGTCAACAAGCCCAACTATGGGTAACTTCTTCCAGCCAATCTGTTTCCTCCGCATTCTACATGGAAAATGCAATTCTAAGAATTCCCTTTTACAGTGCGCTTCAATCTCCCAAGGTTGGAAATATTGACTAAGTGCCTACTACATGCACGAAGCGTCAAAGGCAAAAGAGGGACCCAGTGGCTTTCAGAGCTTCCATTTTAGCTCTTGCCAACTGGACTGGGGCTGAAGTTCTTGCTGCCCCTGCCCGCGCTAAAGTTAAAAATCTCCAGTTCTTAAGTGGCTTGGGTTCTTAAGAACCCAAACCCAGGTGTCTGTATGCTTTCCAAGGCACACTATCTTCTTCAGACATTAAAAAATTAAACATACACTCCTCCGTTCCAAGATAGCTGAACAGGAACAGCTCCAGTCTGCAGCTCCCAGTGTGATCGATGCAGAAGATGGGTGATGTCTGCATTTCCAGCTGAGGTACCTGGTTCATCTCACTGGGACTGGTTGGACAGTGGGTGCAGCCCAAGGACGGCGAGCCGAAGCAGGGCAGGGCATTGCCTCACCCGGGAAGCACCAGGGGTCAGGGGATTTCCCTTTCCTAGCCAAGGGAAGCCAGGACAGACTGTACCTGGAAAAACTGGACATTCCCACCCAAATACTGCACTTTTCCCAAGGTCTTAGCAACCAGCAGACAAGAAGATTCTCTCCCGTGCCTGGCTCAGTGGGTCCCACACCCGTAGAGCCTTGCTCACTGCTAGCACAGCAGTCTGAGATCCAACTGCGAGGCAGCAGTCTGGCAGGGGGAGGGGCGTCTGTCATTGCTGAGGCTTGAGTAGGTAAACAAAGCAGCTGGGAAGCTCGAACTGGGTGGAGGCCACTGCAGCTCGGCAAGGCCTACTACTGCCACTATAGACTCCACCTCTGTGGGCAGGGCATAGCTGAACAAAAGGCAGCACACAGCTTCCTCTGACTTAAACAACCCTGACAGCTCTGAAGAGAACAGTGGTTCTCCCAGCACAGCGTTGAGCTCTGAGAACGGACAGACTGCCTCCTCAAGTGGGTCCCTGATCCCCGTGTAGCCTAACTGGGAGACACCTCCCAGGAGAGGCTGACAGATACCTCATATAGGTGGGTGCCCCTCTGGGACAAAGCTTCCAGAGGAAAGAACAGGCAGCAGTATTTGTTGTTCTGCAGCCTCCACTGGTGATACCCAGGCAAACAGAGTCTGGACTGGACCTCCAGCAAACCCCAACAGACCTGCAGCTGAGGGACCTATTAGAAGGAAAACTAACAAACAGAAAGGAACAGCACTATCATCAACATGAAGGACGTCTACACCAAAACCCCATCTGTAGGTCACCAACATCAAAGACCAAAGGTAGATAAAAACCACAAAGATGGGGAGAAACTAGAGCAGAAAAACTGAACATTCTAAAAATCAGAGCGCCTCTTCTCCTCCAAAGGATCACAGCTCCTCACCAGCAATGGAACAAAGCTGGACACAGAATGACTTTTGATGAGGTGACAGAAGTAGGCTTCAGAAGGTCGGTAATAACAAACTTCTTCGAGCTAAAGGAGCTTGTTCAAACCAATCACAAGGAAGCTAAAAACCATGAAAAAAGGTTAGAAGAATCGCTAACTAGAATAAACAGTGTAGAGAAGACCTTAAATGACCTGACGGAGCTGAAAACCATGGCACGAGAACTTGGTGACACATGCACAAGCTTCAACAGCCAATCTGATCAAGTGGAAGAAAGGGTATCAGTGATTGAAGATCAAATTAATGAAATGAAGCAAGAAGACAAGGCTAGAGTAAACAGAGTAAAAAGAAATGAACAAAGCCTCCAAGAAATACGGGACTATGTGAAAAGACGAAATCTACATTTGATTGGGGTACCTGAAAGTGATGGGGAGAACGGAACCAAGTTGGAAAACACTCTGCAGGATATTATCCAGGAGAACTTCCCCAACCTAGCAAGGCAGGCCAACATTTAAATTCAGGAAATACAGAGAACACCACAAAGATACCCCTCATCAAGAGCAATCCCAAGACACATAATTGTCAGATTCACCAAGGTTGAAATGAAGGAAAAAATGTTAAGGGAAACCAGAGAGAACGGTCAGGTTACCCACAAAGGGAAGCCCATCAGACTAACAGCAGATCTCTCTGCAGA
Organism: Piliocolobus tephrosceles; assembly: GCF_002776525.5. Classification (NCBI taxonomy): domain Eukaryota; kingdom Metazoa; phylum Chordata; class Mammalia; order Primates; family Cercopithecidae; genus Piliocolobus; species Piliocolobus tephrosceles. The sequence continues at coordinate 1,481,947 of NC_045456.1, forward strand.
AACCCTACAAGCCAGAAGAGAGTGGGGGCCAATACCCAACATTCTTAAAGAAAAGAATTTTCAACCCAGAATTTCATATCCAGCCAAACTAAGCTTCATAAGTGAAGGAGAAATAAAATCCTTTACAGACAAGCAAATGCTGAGAGATTTTATCACCACCAGGCCTGCCTTACAATAGCTCCTGAAGGAAGCACTATTGGTACCAGCCACTGCAAAAACATGCCAAACTGTAAAGACCATTGATGCCAGGAAGAACCTGCATCAATTAACAGGCAAAATAACCAGCTAATATAATAAATGACAGGATCAAATTCACATATAACAATATTAATCTTAAATGTAAATGGGCTAAATGCCCCAATTAAAATACACAGACTGCCAAATTGGATAAAGAGTCAAGACCCATCAGTGTGCTGTACTCAGGAGACCCATCTCACGTACAGAGACACACATAGGCTCAAAATAAAGGGATGGAGGAAGATCTACCGAGCAAATGGAAAACAAAAAAAAAAAGCAGGGGTTGCAATCCTAGTCTTTGATAAAACAGACTTTAAACTAACAAAGATCAAGAGACAAAGAAGGCCATTACAAAATGGTAAAGGGATCAATTCAACAAGAAGAGCTAAATATATCCTAAATATATATGCACCCAATACAGGAGCACCCAGATTCATAAAGCAAGTCATTAGAGACCTGCAAAGAGACTTAGACTCCCACACGATAATAATGGGAGGCTCTAACACCCCACTGTCAATATTAGATCAACGAGACAGAAGGTTAACAAGGATATCCAGGACTTGAACTCAGCTCTGCACCAAGCGGACCTAATAGACAGCTACAGAACTTTCCACTCCAAATCAACAGAATATACATTCTTCTCAGCACCACACTGCACTTGTTCCAAAACTGACCACATAGTTGGAAGTAAAGCACTCCTCAGCAAATGTAAAAGAACGGAAACCATAACAAACTGTATCTCAGACCACAGTGCAATCACACTAGAACTCAAGACTAAGAAACTCAATCAAAACCACTCAACTACAGGGAAACTGAACAATCTGCTCCTGAATGACTATTGGGTACATAACGAAGTGAAGGCAGAAATAAAGATGGTCTTTGAAATCAATGGGAACAAAGACACAACACACCAGAATCTATGGCACACATTTAAAGCAGTGTTTAGAGGGAAATTTATAGCACTAAATGCCCACAAGAGAAAGCAGGAAAAGTCTAAAATTGACACCCTAACATCACAATTAGAAAAACTAAAGAAGCAACAGCAAGCAAATTCAAAAGCTAGCAGAAGGCAAGAAATAACTAAGATCAGAGCAGAACTGAAAGAGATAGAGACATAAAAAATCCTTCAAAAAAATCAATGAATCCAGGAGCTGGTTTTTCGAAAAGATCAACAAAATTGATAGACCGCTAGCAAGACTAATAAAGAAGAAAAGAGAGAAGAATCAAATGGATGCAATAAAAAATGACAGGCCAGGCGCAGTGGCTCAAGCCT
>NC_045456.1:1513456-1527374 GCF_002776525.5 Piliocolobus tephrosceles
TGGGTGCTCCTGTATTGGGTGCATATATATTTAGGATAGTTAGCTCTTCCTGTTGAATTGATCCCTTTACCATTATGTAATGGCCTTCTTTGTCTCTTTTGATCTTTGATGGTTTAAAGTCTGTTTTATCAGAGACTAGGATTGCAACCCCTGCTTTTTTTTTGTTCTCCATTTGCTTGGTAGATCTTCCTCCATCCCTTTATTTTGAGCCTATGTATGTCTCTGCATGTGAGATGGGTCTCCTGAAGACAGCAGACTGATGGGTCTTGACTCTTTATCCAGTTTGCCAGTCTGTGTCTTTTAATTGGAGCATTTAGTCCATTTACATTTAAGGTTAATATTGTTATGTGTGAACTTGATCCTGCCATTATGATATTAACTGGTTATTTTGCTCATTAGTTGATGCAGTTTCTTCCTAGCCTCGATGGTCTTTACATTTTGGCATGTTTTTGCAATGGCTGGTACCGGTTGTTCCTTTCCATGTTTAGGGCTTCCTTCAGGGTCTCTTGTAAGGCAGGCCTGGTGGTGACAAAATCTCTAAGCATTTGCTTATCTGTAAAGGATTTTATTTCTCCTTCACTTACGAAACTTAGTTTGGCTGGATATGAAATTCTGGGTTTAAAATTCTTTTCTTTAAGAACACTGAATATTGGCCCCCACTCTCTTCTGGCTTGTAGAGTTTCTGCCGAGAGATCTGCTGTCAGTCTGATGGGCTTCCCTTTGTGGGTAACCCGACCTTTCTCTCTGGCTGCCCTTAACATTTTTTCCTTCATTTCAACTTAGGTGAATCTAGCAATTACGTGTCTTGGAGTTGCTCTTCTGGAGGAGTATCTTTGTGGCGTTCTCTGTATTTCCTGAATTTGAATGTTGGCCTGCCCTACTAGGTTGGGGAAGTTCTCCTGGATGATATCCTGAAGAGTGTTTTCCAACTGGTTTCCATTCTCCCCCTCACTTTCAGGCACCCCAATCAGACGTAGATTTGGTCTTTTTACATAATCCCATACTTCTTGCAGGCTTTGTTCATTTCTTTTTCTTCTTTTTTCTTTTGGTTTCTCTTCTCGCTTCATTTCATTCATTTGATCCTCCATCGCTGATACTCTTTCTTCCAGTTGATCGAGTCGGTTACTGAAGCTTGTGCATTTGTCACGTATTTCTCATGTCATGGTTTTCATCTCTGTCATTTCGTTTATGACCTTCTCTGCGTTAATTAGTCTAGCTGTCAATTCTTCCACTCTTTTTTCAAGATTTTTAGTTTCTTTGTGCTGGGTACGTAATTCCTCCTTTAGCTCTGAGAAGTTTGATGGACTGAAGCCTCCTTCTCTCATTTCGTCAAAGTCATTCTCTGACCAGCTTTGATCCGTTGCTGGCGATGAGCTGCGCTCCTTTGCAGGGGGAGATGCGCTCTTATTTTTTGAATTTCCAGCTTTTCTGCCCTGCTTCTTCCCCATCCTCGTGGTTTTATCTGCCTCTGGTCTTTGATGATAGTGACGTACTGATGGGGTTTTGGTATAGGTGTTCTTCCTGTTTGATAGTTTTCCTTCTAATAGTCAGGACCTTCAGCTGTAGGTCTGTTGGAGATTGCTTGAGGTCCACTCCAGACCCTGTTTGCCTGGGTATCAGCAGCAGAGGTTTCAGAAGATAGAATATTGCTCAACAGCGAGTGTACCTGTCTGATTCTTACTTTGGAAGCTTCCTCTCAGGGGTGTACTCCACCCTGTGAGGTGTGGGGTGTCAGACTGCCCCTAGTGGGGGATGTCTCCCAGTTAGGCTACTCAGGGGTCAGGGACCCACTTGAGCAGGCAGTCTGTCCCTTCTCAGATCTCAACCTCCGTGTTGGGAGATCCACTGCTCTCTTCAAAGCTGTCAGACAGAGTCGTTCGCGTCTGCACAGGCCTCTGCTGCTTCCCCTGTTATTTTTTAGCTGTGCCCTGTCCCCAGAGGCGGAGTCTACAAAGACAGGCAGGTTTCCTTGAGCTGCTGTGAGCTCCACCCAGTTCGAGCTTCCCAGCGGCTCTGTTTACCTACTTAAGCCTCAGCAATGGCGGGCGCCCCTCCCCCAGCCTCGCTGCTGCCTTGCAGTTAGATTGCCGCAGACTGCTGTGTTAGCAAGGAGGGAGGCTCTGTGGGCGTGGGACCCTCCCAGCCAGGTGTGGGGTATATTCTCCTGGTTTGCCCGTTTGCTTACAGCGCACTATTGGGGTGGGAGTTACCCGATTTTCCAGGTGTTGTGTGTCTCAGTTCCCCTGGCTAGGAAAAGGGATTCCCTTCCCCCTTGCGCTTCCCAGGTGAGGCGATGCCTCACCCTGCTTCAGCTCTCACTGGTCGGGCTGCAGCAGCTGACCAGCACCGATTGTCTGGCACTCCCTAGTGAGATGGCCCCAGTACCTCAGTTGAAAATGCAGGAATCACCGGTCTTCTGTGTCGCTCGCGCTGGGAGTTGGAGACTGGAGCTGTTCCTATTCGGCCATCTTGCTCCGCTCCCCTCTTTATACCTTTTTAAAGTTAGTTAACTTCATTTTGAAGCTGTAGGGACTCTACATTATTCAAGGGATCAATTCCCTGTCACGCTTGTTACCAGTCTTTCTTTTAGTGTGACTTTTGGCTTGGTAAGGATAACATAATACCATTAACTGTTTGAGTGTCCTATCTTTAAGAGATTTCCCAACTCCAAGGGCAAGTACTCTAAATTGTCTCAAATGTATTAGTTTTTACATTTAGAGCCTAAGTCACCAAAATTCCTATTTCTATGGTTGGCTAACTTGGTTCTCATGCAGATGGTTAACTCATTATACCGGCATCACACATTAACTCAACCAAACCTTTTCCCAAGTCGACTGAAATGCATCTTAGACCATATTAGCAGTGTGTAGGAATACATACTCAGACCTGTTCAAGTTCCTTTGACATTCCTAGGTATTGTGTATTCCTTTCATACTTCCTATTTGATTACTGTGCCTTGTAGTACATTAACGACAAATAGGACATATTTCACTTCACACTATGATTCTTGTTTTGAGTTTTCTTGGGTATTCTCAGATATCTGTTTTTACAAATAAACTTTAAAATCAGTTGGTCTACTTTTAAACCCCTCCCCACTCCTTGGGATTACATATAACAAATTGGGAAGAAATAGACATTGTTCTGTGTTGTTGTTGTTTTTTTCTTTTTGACAGAGTCTTGCTCTGTCACCCAGGCTGGAGTGCAGTGGTGCAATCTCAGCTCACTGCAACCTCCACCTCCCGAGTTCAAGCCACTCTCCTGCCTCAGCCTCCAGAGTAGCTGGATTACAAGCACCCACCACCACGTCTGGCTAATTTTTGTATTTTTAGTAGAGATGGGATTTTCACCATGTTGACCAGGTTGTTCTCCAACTCCTGACTTCAAGTGATCTGCCCACCTCAGCCTCCCAAAGTGCTGGGATTATAGGTGAGCCACCAAGCCCGGCCTGTTCTGTTATTTCAATACAAGAAATACAGCATGCCTCTCCACATATTCAGACTTTGATGTCTTTCAATAAGATCTTAACATAATTCATACCAGTCTCACAATACCATTCTTGTTAAATATATATTCCTAGGAATTTAACACTTGATTACTTTGAAAGGAAATGGATGGGAAGGAAATCCTATTTAAATGATTTAGCATTTAGTATAGAGAAAAAAATCTAGGCTGGCTTTATCCAATCACTTTACCAAATTCTCATGAATTCAAATAATTTTCTATGTAAGTTTCCTGGATTTTCTAGTATTCATATCATCTGCAAATAATTAGATTTATACTGTTTTCATCTTTCTACTTTACTATCTCAGCTGCCTCAAAAAACAATGTGAAAAAGATAATTGGCATCCTCATCTTCTTCCTATTTTCAGTGGAAATGGCTTCTGCTATCTATTATATTTATTATATTTTCTATTTTTTTATTTACTATAACCTAATTTCTATTAATGTTTAGGTAGTTTCATCTCTATTGCAATTTTATTTTATTCAAGTAAGTTATACTTTAACTTTTATTTTAGATTCAGGGAGTACATGTACAGATTTGTTATATATATATATACACATATATACATACATACACATATATATACATATATATATATATACATATATATACATATATACATACACATATATACATATATACATATATATATATACACACATATATACACACACACACACATACATATATATATATGTGTGTGTATATATATATATATTTTTTTTAGAGACAGAGTCTCCCTCTGTTGCCCAGGCTGGAGTGCAGTGGTGCAATCTCGACTCACTGCAACCTCCACCTTCCAGGTTCAAGCAATTCTCCTGCCTCAGCCTCCCATGTAGCTGGAATTACAGGCACACGCCACCACACCTGGCTAATTTTACATAGGTATACTGCATTAGTTTTTATTAAAAATGACTGCTAAATATTCTCAAATTCTTTGTCATCTGTTATTTTCCTCCTTTATTCACATAATGAATTAAGTTGACAGATTTCTTAAAATTCAAATCTTTACACTTCTAACTAAATCCTACTTGAGCATAATATAGACTTCTTTAATGACAGATTTAGCTTGTTATTTTACTTGGAAATTTTGCACATATGTAAAAGCAATCTTTAGTTTTGTGTACTACTTGATTTTACTATTAAGGTTTTCTTTTATTAGTAGTATTATTTAGGTTTTTTTAATTAAGATTTTCTTTTCTTTTCGAGACATTCTCACTCTGCGGCCCAGGCTGGAGTTACAATGGTGATCATTAAAAAGTCAGGAAAACACAGATGCTGGAGAGGATGTGGAGAAATAGGAATGCTTTTACACTGTTGGTGGGAGTATAATTAGTTCAACCATTGTGGAAGACAGTGTGGCGATTCCTCAAGGATCTAGAACTAGAAATACCATTTGACCCAGCAATCCCATTACCGAGTATATACCCAAAGGATTATAAATCATTCTACTATAAAGACACATGCACACGTAGGTTTACTGTGGCACCATTCATAAAAGCAAAGACTTGGAACCAATTCAAATGCCCATCAAGGATAGGCTAGATAAAGAAAATGTGGCACATATACACCATGGAATACTATGCAGCCATAAAAAAGGATGAGTTCATGTCCTTTGCAGGGACATGGATGAAGCTGGAAACCATAATTCTCAGCAAACTAACACAAGAACAGAAAACCAAACACCGCATGTTCTCACTTGTAAGTGTGAGATGAACAGTGAGAACACATGGACACAGTGAGGGGAACATCACACATCGGGGCCGGTCAGGGGATAGGGGCCTAGGGGAGGGATAGCATCAGAAGAAATGCCTAATGCCTGCAGGGCTTAAAACCTAGATGATGGGTTGACAGGCGCAGCGAACCACCATGGCACGTGTATACCTATGTAACAAACCTGCATGTTCTGCACAGGTACCCTAGAAGTATAAAACAAACAAACAAACAAACAAAAACACAAAAAACAGAATTCATTTTATTCCATTCAGAGAATCTGGAGTTGGTGCATTCCCATCATTGGTACATGTGTACCCTAAATACAAATATACATATAACTCACATGAAGAGACAGATGACGTGTTTATCTTCTCAACCAATTATACTAAAAGCTGTTTTAATAAGGCACGATTCTGATCAATAACTTAAATCAATTATATTATCAGTTGACTTAAAACTATATTATCCAGAAAACATAATTACCTGATAGCAGTCTCCTTTAAGATTGTCTAAGACATCGCCACACGTTTTTCGCATGTATTTCTTACACCCATCGATCACCATTTGGTCAATGTCCGAAACAGGTTAAGGAGAATTTGGGTATATCAAAGAATTCTGAAATAGTAATACTTTAAAGAAAGGGTTAAGACAAACGAAGATTTTATAATGCTAACTTGGGTATCACAAATTTGACAAAATGATGAACGAGGCAGTGAGTGACTATTTTCACACTAAGGACTCTCAAAAGGAACTGAATCTTCTTTTCTCCTCATGAGATGGCTTTAGGGAAGCCATTTTGGAAACTGCTGGGCAGCAGACACAGTATCAAAGTCATTTGCTCTTTAATCCTCAACTAGGTAGATTATTTGTTTGTTTTTGAAACGGAGACTCACTCTGTCGCCCAGGCTAGAGTGAAGTGGCGCGATCTTGGCTTACTACAACTTCTGCCACCTCGGGTTCAAGCAATTCTCCCGTCTCAGCCTCCCAAGTAGCTGGGATTACAGGTACCCGCCAAAAAAATGCCTGGCTAATTTTTGTATTTTTAGTAGAGACGGGGTTTCGCCATGTTGATTAGGCTGGTCTTGAACTCCTGACCTCAGGTGATGCACCTGCCACGGCCTCCCAAAGTGCTAGGATTACAGGCATGAGCCACTGCGCCCAGCTGATTATTTCTTTGTTGATGGCCACATAAAAGGGTACTGTTACTAACTTGTCTGTTCAAAGTAGTCTGGGTAACACATTTGCCTCTAGTCTGTGGTAACATTAATTTGAGTTGTGAGACACTAAAGGAAGGAAGGAAGCAAAAGAAGCCCACTGAACTTGTTCTCTCATACAACAAAGGATATCTCTACCATAGTGACCATCTTTGGTTTTAGTTTGACTATTTCACACAATATGCCTCCATCTCCACCTCCCAGAATGAGTACATCTTTGCCAGTGTAATCTTCTTTGCCACTGCCCATGATGGCCCGGGTATACGCCAAATCACTCTCTGCCAAATCTAGGGAGGAGAAACAAATCCAAATGGTGAGTCTACCTTAACACACAAACCACCTGGCCCCGCCACACTAAAGTGCCAGGATCTAGCCCAAAATGTAAATTTTTCATTTTCAATTTTTTAAAACTGTGAACAATATGCAAGCTTTTTTTTCCATTGAGGACTTTTTCATCAACCCTGATCATCTGACACCTTATACAAATGGACATTAGTCAGTGGAAAGAAAATCCAGCCTTAAAAATGTGTCAATATACCAAATAATTAAAAGCAGTTACATCTTAACAAATGAAATAATATGATGTCTGTGAGCTGCTTCAAAATAATAATGAGAGGGACAAAGTGGACTGGGGTTGAGGCAAAATAAGACTGGCTAGGAGTTGATAATTGTTCACACTCAATGGTGAGTACATGCGGGTTCATCACACTAATTTGTCTCCTTAGGTTTCAACTGTTCTGTAACAAAAAGGTTTTTTTTTTTTTTTTTAATACGCAAATGCATTTTCTTTTGAAACACAATCCAAATACTCATCACTAAGGATGCAATGTCAAGACGAAGTTTATGTGAAAGCCCAGACAATCCACAGGTTAATATGACATAAATGTGCATCTCAAAACCCAGCAGTGTCAGAAACAAACTCAAACAAATCCACAACAGCAATAACTGTCAGGAAAACACCATCATCTAACACATCACCACTTTGTTATGTGATCAGGGCAGGGATAGAATACTTACTAACATCCCCACTAAGGATGAGAATATTTCCAAACTGCTTCGAGTGTAGAATTTTTATATTTTGATAAGGTGAATCTTCGTCATATACCACTTCATCTATGTCATATTCAACCAGGCGCCCATCAGCGGTTGGCCAGTATCTGTCGATGGCTCCTCCTCGCACTATGGGTGGTAATCTGGAAAAAGAGAAAAACAGCAATGTACCTTACTAGAACACTGCCTTACGAGTGGACCTGGGGTGAAGAGTATGCAAAAGAAAGCCACATGACTGCCGACTTTTGACAAGCACAAAACAAATCCAAAGCTTGGGCTTTTAGTTTTATATAATCACGGCCACCACCAAATGTTGACAACTATTGTACACAGTTCACTTTTTTAAAAATCCTGTCATGCTGTAGATTTTCTCTAACAAAAAGCTGAAGAAGATGGCCACTGCACACTTCATACTTCAAATGCTCCAGCAGTATCTTTCTCTTAAGACTGTCTACATAACTGCATTGACATTACCACATTCACACCAGTTCACATGGGCATCATATGGTTAGCTAGTACAGAGTCCATCTTCCAGTGTCCCCAATTATGCCAGTTATGTCCTTTACAGATGTTCTGCTCTTAGATAAAGGTTCATACACGGCATGTCCCTATTTTTTTTCTTTTTTATACTCACATAATGCAGAACTTTTTTTTTTTTTACTGGTATGTTTCATGACATTGAGATCTCAAAGTACAGACCAGCTATTCTGCCGAAAAATGATTCATATGGGTTTACCTGATAATCTCTCCCTCTTCATGGTTAGAATCAGGTTGACATATATTAATTACACAGGCATCACATCGGAAATACAAGATGTGTATTTGTCCTATTATTGGTGATGCTAAGTCTGTGATCACTTGGTTAAAGTGGTATTCATGAGATCTCTCCATCTGCAAAGGTACCTTTTCACCCTTTGAAATTACTAAGCAGGCTGTGGGGTGGTCCTCTGAAACTAGGTGAAAGTCCTCACCCCCAACAAACCTTTACCAGTGGTTTTAGCATGTAGAAGATTCTGGCCTGAACCAGTTACTACTAGAGAGGCTGCAACATGACTTTTTCATTCATTCTTTTGTAAATACTCGGTATTTTTCACAGGATGAATGTACTAGAAAGTACCAGCAGAGGACACTAAATGACATGAAAAAACAGACCTGGAAAAGGGGCTTGGCAAGTCAAACACAAAGAAAAGGAGAGCTCACTGCATACATAACACAACCGCGTGAGTCATGTGTTCTCAAACACAGTAGTGTTCGATATTAAAACGCCATGATGCACAGCTGTAGACATCTAAAATGCTGGGATATGCAGCCTGACTTACTCCTATGAGTCTCTTTCCCTTCCCTGCTCACCAGATTCCAAGAGTACACTCTAAACCTGTTACAAGTTAACGAGGCTTTCTATGAGGGTATACTAACATCTATAAAGAACACTGAGATTGAAAAGGCAAACTCCCATAAATTCATGTAATCCTGACAACTCTTGATTTAATCACTTCTTTACCAAACTCCATGTGAACAAATTCAGCTTTGAGAATGTGAGGCATTCTAGAGGGTTTTTCCTGTAAATTGTAAAATGTGAAGCACCAATCAGGACAACCGTTAGAGAGCAGGCAAACAGGACTTGGAGGAAGCCTCTTCCACCCCCGGCTGATGGTGGGGAGTGAGATGAGTGAGCCACCCATGGCACTGGAAGAAGGACAAAGTCACTCACTTCCAGGGGAGGAAGACTACCCTCTCCTTGACAGCCAGCCAGCTATGGGATATTACTGCACTACAGACAAACCCACTGAAAATAAAGTGTCGTCTGTTTTCAATTGTGTCAATAGTGCCTTGGCTCAGGTGAAGAGCTCTTTTCTACTTTGTTAACACTATGGTTTTTAAAGACTGGCAAAGAAAGAAGCATCTTAACAGGATGTAAATGTCGTTACCCTGATGAAGTGCTCAACCTAGCATTAAAGGGCATCTCCCTGGTAGCCCTATAACGGGCTACCAGAAGGTAGTATGGAATCCCCTATCAAACTCGTTTCAAACTTCACTGCTGGAAAATGAAACTGGACTATACCAATTCAGGCAGATTATAGCCCAGGCCTCAGGTATACTGTGTAAATTGCAAGAATCTTTTAAAATCAAAGTTAATTTATGTGACCTTGTTTTCTTGTTCCTTTTCACTTGAAAGTAGAAAACAAAAATAAATTCAAGTACATCCCATAGCTTCTGAGTCAAAAATTCAGATTTAACTTAACAGAGGGGAATCATTTCAGATGTTACTGGGTTATTTGTTAATGATTTCATCTCTAACATTTAACCTCTGATCTTTATTCTCCACATTAAAAAAAAAAAGTATAGCAATCCTTGTCCTTTTGAGGCCAGTAACAAAGGGCTTACAACAAGGTATTCCCAATTTCCAGCTCCCATCAACCTTATTTCATGAAAATAAAAACTGTGACAAGCACAGGCAAGGTATTTTGAAGATCTAAAGCTTAACTCCATTCTTAGAAAACTCCTATACCAAAAAAAAGAAAAGAACCAGACTTCTCACGAATGCTGAAGCCCATAAATGTATTCTGTTTACTCACTCCTAGAGGTAACTGATAAAAATCAGACCACATTTTGATGTGGACCAATTCATTATCATCAAGTTAAGACCCTTTCTGACAGTGGGGAACCTGTTCATTGCAAATGGGTGCAGATAAGGAAAACCCTGCAAACAGGAAAAGATGAGATGTCCAAAAAGTGATATGGGCATATGGGTGTGGATGTGCTTTTAAAGGAAGATGAAGGGTGAGAGACATGGCTAGGGACCTTAAACTGAGCTTGGGTGCTCTAAAAGAGCCTGAATGCTCTAACAGGTATCAAAAAAGTAGACAGTTCTATACTGTGGCGTCTTTTCACTTTCAGTTTCCTGCTTTCCTCTTTAACTACAGGAGACTAAACAATTACCTAGTTATCTTACATCTGCTATAGAGCTTTCTTATGGGCTGATCAAACTCAGCATGGTGAGTAAGTAAGTACTTAAACATCCTAACACTTGCGGATAAGGATTCCTTCTTCTGGAAAGTGCCATGAACTGGAGAAACCTATATACCCGCTGCTCAGCAATGAGGAAGTCCCTCTGTGTTTGTCTCTGCAACTATGAGGTTAATTTTATGAGCAATGGACAGAACTTCTATGCCTTAAGGCCCGGTGAGGATCCACCAAGGCAGGGCAAGAGTAAATTGTCCCGCATTTACATGCTGTCTATCCAAAGCACTACTTAATTCCCACTAGTTCCTTCCCACAGAAGTCAAAACTGCATTCTTTCAAAATCTGGGCCGGGCGCGGTGGCTCAAGCCTGTAATCCCAGCACTTTGGGAGGCCGAGACGGGCGGATCACGAGGTCAGGAGATCGAGACCATCCTGGCTAACACGGTGAAACCCCGTCTCTACTAAAAATACAAGAACTAGCTGGGCGAGGTGGCGGGCGCCTGTAGTCTCAGCTACTCGGGAGGCTGAGGCAGGAGAATGGCGTAAACCCGGGAGGCGGAGCTTGCAGTGAGCTGAGATCCGGCCACTGCACTCCAGTCTGGGCGACAGAGCAAGACTCCGTCTCAAAAAAAAAAAGAAAAAAAAAAAAAAATCTGACACCACTGGCAAACACTTCGGCAGTGTCCGACAGAAATTTAGATGATGAAAATGTTCCGTAGTTGTACTGTCCCACATGGCAGACACTAACCACTAGCTATTGTGACTCAGGAACTGAATTGTGTATTTTAACTAACTTTAAATAGCCATGTGGGGCTAGTGCCCATCCCACTTGATAGGGCGAGCTTCATTTTCCTCATGATCACTTGAAAATAACCTGCCTATGACAGCTTAAGGTTGGTGGCCTATCAATTCCTAGTATCTTGGAAAGTTTTCTTCTTTGAAAGCCTTGAGGCAAATTTTCTTATCACCCCACCTGGTCAGAGTCTCTTAAAATTGCTTAACTTTACTCTGGGGCCCTGAAGGAGAAAAAGTGACCTTTTCTCTTTCCGGGAAGGGTCGAAGTCAGGTTTTTTTTGTTTTGTTTTTTTTTTTTTTTTTGAGATGGAATTTCACTCTGTTGCCCAGGCTGGAGTGCGGTGGTGCAATCTCAGCTCACTGCAACCTCCGCTTCCCGGGTTCAAGCGATTCTCCTGCCTCAGGCTCCTGGCTCCTGAGAAGCTAGGATTACAGGCGTGCATCACCAAGCCTGGTTAATTTTTGTATTTTTAGAAGAGACGGGGTTTCGCCCATGTTGGTCAGGTTGGTCTCGAACTGAAGTCGGGAGTTTTCTAGCTCCCTTTTATGTGGTGGCAGCTCTACCTGGGTCTCCACTTTATGCAGTTCCAACTCCTTGGAGGTGGTCCCTATCTCCTTTCTGCCTTAGTTTCATTTTACCTAGCATTTTTGTGTGTGCATCCATGCACATGTATGTTCATACACTATCTTGTTTTGGTGTGAGGGGCCCAGCAGTTCGGTTCACCATGTTGCCAGAAGGAGGTGCTGAGTTTGATGTTTTCCATATCTTAAGCAGACACTACTGAGGACAACACTGCCATTCTAATTTTTTTTTTCTTTTTTTTTGAGACGGTCTCATTGTGTCACCCAGGACAGAGTGCAGTGGTGTGATCTCGGCTCACTGCAACCTCTGCCCCCTGGGTTCAAGCCATTCGCATGCGCCAGTCTTTCAAGTAGCTGGAATTACAGGCATGCACCACCACGCCCAGCTAATTTTTGTATTTTTAGTAGAGACGGTGTTTTGTCATGCTGGCCAGGCTGGTCTCAAACTCCTGACTTAAAGTGATCCGCCTGCCTCGGCCTCTGAAATTGCTGGAATTACAGGTGTGAGCTACCGTGCCCAGCCAACTATCATTGTTTCAATCGATTAAATATAAAAGGACATTCAAGAGTGGACTTACCGTTTCACCCGCCCAGTACTGTCCTGACTCAATTCTTTCATTCTTTCTTCTACTTTGTTCAAAATCTACAATTAAAAGAAAAATCAATGGGCTTGCAGAATAAGCTGCGTGGAACAGCTAAATTACAGACCCAACAACTGAGGCCGTGTTGACAGACCTGTGCAAGATTGACCTGTCCCTCCTCCTACCCTCTAGCAGCCTGTAGGCCTGGCCCAATTCCACTCTCCCATCCCAACTATCCCTTCATGTTGCTGACCTAACCTTAGTGTAAGTTAGCAACAAAATAACATGGAAGAGGAAGGCTAAAGGGTACTGCAGCTATAAAATCCTGGTTAAAGGTTTTCTATTCCCTCCAGTGGAAAATAAGATTACTCATACTCAGGCAGTTAAAAGGGAACGCTGACACCCAAGTTCCTAAAAACAACTAAACAACTACTTCTATTCTAAAACCACTTATGTGGAGGGAGGAAAGTTTAAAATTAACTGGAAAGTAAGCAATGAAGAGAAAATTATTTTAACACTAAGCTAAGCAGATACTATTATCCTTAAACACCGAGTAAATGAAAGTGAAAAACCGACACTGTCGATCTCTTCTTTGCCTTGCGCATCACCATCGTAACTCTGGAGGTCCAGCAACACCAATCCATGTGGGTAAATTCTCAAATTGGCAAAGCTACAAAGGAAAATATAATTTTAAGCTTAAGAATTGTATCAGGGCATTCAAAAAAAAAAAAAAAAAAACAGAGAGAAAGAAAGAGAGATGTCACCCAATTAAAAGACCACTGCTCTTTATTTCCCTAAAACTATACAGTTAACCTTTTTGCTTTCTTACTAGGGCTGTGTCTTGCAGGGAGAAACTACCAATCATTTGTGGAAGGTTTAGAGGGCATTACTAAATGTTAAGGTTTTCAAAACTGGTTCTTGGGCCCAGAAAGTGATTCAGTAGCAGTTCTGTGAATCTAATTTTTAAAAAGGTTCTCTAGGTAATTTTGCCAGATTTAGTAAACACTGCCTTAATAGGAAGGGAGTGTGGAGAAGGGTAATACTGGTTTCTCCCAATTAAACTTTAGAGTTCAAACCAGAGTCATTTTTTCCTAACTGCAGGCTGGTGGTAGGTAAATTAATTTAGTAAGCACTCTGGAAAATCCAGGCCAAGTGCCTGCAAACCTAATCCATCCCACAGTATGTTTTTGTAAAGCCTGCAGGCTAAGTAAGAACGGTTTACATTTTCAAAGAGTTTTTTTTTAAAATGTGACAGCAACGCCGGGCACGGTGGCTCAAGCCTGTAATCCCAGCACTTTGGGAGGCCGAGACGGGCGGATCACGAGGTCAAGAGATCGACACCATCCTGGCTAACACGGTGAAAGCCCGTCTCTACTAAAAAATACAAAAAACTAGCCGGGCGAGGTGGCGGGCGCCTGTAGTCCCAGCTACTCGGGAGGCTGAGGCCGGAGAATGGCGTGAACCCGGGAGGCAGAGCTTGCAGTGAGCTGAGATTCGGCCACTGTACTCCAGCC
>NC_045456.1:1527474-1536785 GCF_002776525.5 Piliocolobus tephrosceles
AAAAAAAAAAAAAAAAAAAAAAAAAAAAATGTGACAGCAACCTTTATAGAAAATTTTCTGACCAGTCCTTTTTATTTTTTAATGAAATAAACATAATTGAGTGTATCACATGCACTAAGATGTACTCGATAAAACTTTTGTTTCAGTTACACGCTTTTTTTTTTTTTTTTTTGAGACGGAGTCTCACTCTGTCTTGCCCTGGCTGGAGGGCAGTGTGACATGATCTCGGCTCATTGCAGCCTCCACCTCCTGAGTTCAAGCAATTCTTCTGTCTCAGCTTCCCAAGTAGCTGGGACCACAAGTGTGTCCCACCACACCTGGTTAATTTTGTATTTTCAGTAGAGACGGGGTTTCACCATGTCAGCCAGGCTGGTCTCAAACTCCTGACCTCAGGTGATCCACCCGCCTTGGCCTCTCAAAGTGTTGGGATTACAAGCGTGAGCCACTGCACCTGGTCTACGCATGTATTTGTTTTGCATTTACACAGATGTGTATTTCCAGGGTTATGATTACCTCCTACTATAAATTATAGGTAAAGAAATGTTTGAAAAATACTAAATTAGAAGATGAATTATGCTCAGAGAATACAGTGTGCTTGGATTAAAAAAAAAAAAAAACTAAAAATAATAAGCTAGGCACGGTGGCACACGCCTGTAGTCCCAGCTACTTGGGAAGATGAGGCAGGAGGATTCCTTATGCCTGGGAGATCGAGGCCGCAGTGAGCCATGATCGCACCACTGCACTCCAGCCTAGGCGACAGAGTGAGACCCTGTCTCTATAAAAAATTTAAAATAAAACAAAACTGTTAATTTTTAACAGTAAATTTTACAGTTTTTTAATTTTTACAGTTAAATTTTAACAGTAAATTTTAAGGTCACCTTCAGCCCTTAAGTGACCTCAAAAATCAAGTTCTTGCCCCCAGTCCACAAACTCTTCTACACAGGAATGAGAGGATCATCTTTCCTTTCCCTCCTTCACTGGCAGCAGAGAGGAGGGGGGAAGGAACAACAGAGAAATAATGTCCCCTTTATCCACGTGGGTGGTTCTAGCATGAACACAGAGAATGCTAGAAGGCAGAGTCAAGGACAAAGGTGCTCCTAGGGATAAAACCAGAACTAGAGGGGGAAAAATGTGCCCAGGGTCGGGGGGAAGGGAATAGAGAACCTGAATAAAGGTGGCTCAGGTCCTTTCCCCAAGCCCATGCATGGGTAGGAGAGGTGAGGTTTCAGGACAGACACCTCGGGGTGGGTACCAGTTGACCAAGTGAGAGAGGAAGGAGACCAAGTCGAAAACTCTTAAAAACTAAGCTGGCCAGGCGCGGTGGCTCACGCCTGTAATCCCAACACTTTGAGAGGCCGAGGCAGGTGGATGGCTTGAGCCAGGAGTTCGAGACCAGCCTGGGCAACATGGTGAAACCCCCGTCTCTATTAAAAACACAAACTTATCTGGATGTGGGGGTGAGTGCCTGTAATTCCAGCCACTTGGAAGGCTGAGTTGGGACAACTGCTTGAATCCAGGAGGCAGAGGCTGCAGTGAGCCAAGATTGCGCCACTGCACTCCAGCCTGGGGAATAGAGCAAGACTTGGTCTCAAAAACAACAACAACAACAACAACAACGCCCTAAGCAGTTCATTTGGGTTTTTTTTTTGTTTCTCTTTATTGCTTTTCAAAGCAGTTTCCAAACAGTTCTTGTCACTCAAAAACCCCTTCTGGGAAGAATTCTAAGTCTTCTGTACAACTGGAATTGGTGTCTATGGCAGAAACTTCAATAATTGTCACAGAGAGGTAGGCAGGGCCCAGCTGCAAAGGCCTTTAGGAGATAAAGTGCAACTTTTCACCTGGTGCTGGCTGAGGAGCCTGCCACCGGAAGCGGTGGATGATGAGTTCCGATTTGCTGTGGTCCCCAAAAGATGGACCACAGTAAAAACAGTGAGAGGCGGCAGGTACAGGGAGGGGCTGAGTGTAATCCTGCAGGAGCCAGAGGGCTCTAGGACAGCTACAGCCTCTGCTTTCAAGAGACCATCTGGGTCAGAGCAGGGAAGGAAAGGACACAGGGAAGAGGAGGGTTTGGTGGTAGCGTTCATATAAGGAAGAAATCATCATCTTAGATACATTTGAGGTATCTACTAAACACACAGGGAGGTTTGCTGCACGGTTAGAAATACAAGTCTGGGCTTGGGAAAGAAGAGGTTCGGATGTCTTTGAGAGGTATCAGGATAGAGAACAATTAATGCCACAGGAGTGGGCCATGGAGACTTATAGAGAGAATAATGGAAGGGGCAGTGAGCTCAAAAAGTACAGCTTTCCCTCATCTCTAGGTCTCTGGAATATAATGGAGGTGGCTACTTTTTCCTTTAATAGAGAAACAAAGGGAGAGAAAGTGGGACATTAAGGAAGCCACGTGGAATTCCAGTACTGGGTACCCATTGAGGTAACAGAATAAAAGTCATCGAAAATACCCCATCCTGGAGTTCACATTTTTATTTATTTTAATGTTTATTTCCATAGGTTACTGGGGAACGGATGGCGTTTAGTTACATGAGTAAATTCTTTGGTACTGATTTGTGAGATTTTGGTGCACTCATCGCCCAAGCAGTATAAACCGCACCCTATTACATTTCTAAATTGATAGTGCAAATTACTAAGAATCTTAATTAGTAGTTTTACATACTAAGCCAGTCCAGATACAATACAAACCAAGATTTAAGGAAATACCAAGAGCTCAACACACTGGTTTCTTGTTATCAGTCATTTCTTAGTTTAGGTTTTCTTCTGCATTTTAGCATGGTCTGCAGTAGCTGATAATCAGTCATAACAGTGCTACTCAAAGTGTGGTCAGCAGTCCAGCAGCATCAGCATCCCCCAGGAGCTTCCTGAAAATTGAATCTGGGCCCTGTCGCAGACCCACTATTGCATCAAGAGCTCTTGCGGTAGGGGCCCAGGGGATCATTGCCTGCCATTTCAAACTGCTTATGCCGCCAGGGGCTCTTGGTCCTGGCCACATAGAACCACTGGGGCTTTGGAGAAATCCAGATGTCCAGGCCCTGTGACCTCAATTTCTGGGGGAAATGCCCAGGCACGAGTGTTTCGTGAAAGCTCTCCAGAAACAGTGTAGAGAAGGGACCTGGGCTCCCCCCACCCCAATAACACACTTATTTCCAGAAATACCAGGCTCTAGGAGCCAGGAAGATGGCAAAGCGCTGCTTGAGGCTCTGTGCAGGCTGCCCCTGGGGCCCTGCAGCACTGCTGCTGGCCAGCCTAAAGCAGGTACCCTCAGCCTGCACCCACCGTACTTTGACCTGAGCAAGAGCATCTGCAGCTCAGCATCCTGCAGCGAGAAGGCCCCGGCATGCCCACTACGGGCCTCTGCTGCAAACTAGTGGGTCCTCATAGGTGGCGGGCACCCCAACCAACCCATCCATCAGGACCCCAGCCCCTCTGATATCATCCTTGCTGACCAAGAGACCGGGAAACACTAAGATAAGCAGCATCCTATGGTAAATCTTACTCCAGGGACTTAAGAGGCTGAGTTCCACCATAAACTTTTTACTCCAGGGAGCGGACCTACCACTTGCATGCGCCCAATGAGCGATCCTGCCCCTGTCGTACTATTACGCTAAAGTCCCCGCCAAGAGCGGGCTCACCAGCCACCTCAGGGTGCATACATTAAGCAAGAGGTCTCACTGCATCTGCACACCACTAACTAGGTGCGTACCTGTAATTACACTCATCTACCTCATGAACTATTCACATCACTCCCTTCAAAACATCACCTGCAGCTCCCCTTGGGGGAGTCAGCCACAAAACTTTTCCTGGGCTGCCTCCCTTATGCTCACTCTGGGCATAAGTCTTAACAAAAAACTTGTCTGGGAAACATGTTTGACCTCCTGTCAATCTATATATACATGAGAGCTTAAGAACCTGTGGTCGGTAACGCTACCAGGAGATTCTGATGTGCAGCTAGGGTTGAGAAGCACCAAGTTCCAGCCCGATCCTAAAAGATGTCCAAGGAGAAAAAAAAAAGCCAGGTGCCACCCCATCCTCCACTCTGTCACCCATTCTGCTCATAAGTGACTAGATATGAAGAACAGCCCCGGAGACTGCTCACCTGCCATTCTTGTTTGTGTAGGTTGCTAAATAGCCATGGTCCTGCCAGGTGTGCACCGACTCCGCCATTCCCTGCTCCTGGAAAATGGACTGGAGGCCTTTTAGAATGGTCTCACCATCAGCTGGAGAACAAAGGGAAGAAGGCAAGATGGTCAGAAAGATATATTCAGAAGGAAGGCCAATGAAGCACAGTTTGAGGACTGACCCTTAACAAAAAAAAAAAACCTAAACAAAGTTGTCAGTGTCACTTATCCCTTGTCATGACATGAGTGATAAACCTTCTTCACCCTGCAAGGAAAGGCGACACAGACCACCAGACTACATGATGGTAAGAACACAAAAGCCGACCACAAACAGCTGTGCCAAGGATGTAGACATATTCAGCCTAGAGACAGCGTAACAAAATATTCACTCTAAGCAGAAATTAAAGACATGCAAATAAATGCAAGAACAACAAATGAGATTCCACTTCAGGTTAAATAAATTAATGAGGACACATGGTACTAGAAAGGGGATACCTGTCCACTGCTGATGAGTAATATAAATGACAAGCTTTTTTCCCCATGTTTTACAAAAACGATGTGCTGCTTTTATAACTGGAAAAAAATATCCAACAGTAATCCTCAGTAACATAGCTCTCAATGGTAGAAACTGGACAACGATTCCATATGGGACAACCTGCTGGCTTGTCAGTCTCCCCACCCCACCCCCATGGTCGCAGAAGCCAATCTTCCCGTCTCCCATCCTGCCCACAGTCCTACTCCCAAAAGTGCAATCAGTGTTCCCACGTAAAGTACATTAACCTCTGCAGGTTCCCTTGAAGCCAGGATCTTCAAGAACATCCAACATTACAATACTTAGAATAAGGGGTAAATGCAACTTGTTCTCTAGTTCTGTCTACAAAGCAGGCATTCCCTAATAAATGTAAAACAAAGAACCAAGATATGACAAGAGGAATTACTCTTTACTTTCCCACCAGCCCTCTGAAGGCTGGCTCCTGTGAGGGGAAAAACAGCCTGGTAAATATTAAAACGAAGCATCTCTGTGACCTGAACAGAGGTAAAAGAAAAACATAGAGTCACAGCTGACTGCAGTGTGATTTGCCAAGAAAATGACGTTAGAATTTCTGCCATAAACTAAGTAGTGCCGAAACTAGAACTGGGAGGTTAAGGACTTTTTCACTATGCATAAAGAGTCTATCTCTAGTGACTCAGAACTGCGTTCCCAAGGCCACTGAATGAAGGCTACAAACGGGGAGTTCAGAGGCCAAAATGGACAGATATGTCTTATTCTGGCTTGCACAGACTTTTTTTATTTTTTGAGACCGGATCTCCCTCTGTCACCCAGGTTGAAGTGCATTGGCGCAATCTCGGCTCACTATAACCTCTGCTTCCTGGGCTTAAGTGATCCTCTTGCTTCAGCCTCCCAAGTAGCTGGGACTACAGGTGCCTGTCACCTCGCCCGGCTAATTTTTTTTATTTTTAGTAGAGACAGGGTTTCACCGTGTTAGCCAGGATGGTCTCAATCTCCTGACCTCATGATCTGCCTGCCTCAGGCTCCAAAAGTGCTGGGATTACAGGCATGAGTCACCGCGCCCAGCCCATGTCCAACTAAATTTGTACATTTTTGGTAGCAATGGGGTTTCACCATGTTGCCCAGGCTGGTCTCAAACTCCTGAGCTCAAGCAATCCACCTGCCTCAGCCTCCCAAAGTGTTGGGATTACAGGCATGGGCCACTGCACTCAGTCCCTGAACAGACTAAAGTGTAAATTAGTTGCCATTTAAAAATCAGAAGATTTCATCCTCTCCCAGTGTAGTGGGTATGACGGTGGCCCCAAAAAGATATATCCACATCTTAATCTCCAGAACCTGGGGATGTAACTTTCTTTGGAAAAGGGTCTGTGTAGATGTAACTAAGTTAAGGATCTTGAGATGAAAGCATCCGGATTATCCAGGTACCCAGACCCTAAACCCAATGAAAAGTGCCCTTATAAGAGACAGAAGAAAAGATACAGGGAGAAAAGGGGGCAAGTGACATAAGATGGAGGCAGAGGTTGGAGTGATTAAGAGCCACACGCCAAGCCCAGGACAGCTACAAGCACACCAGAAGCTGAAGAGGCAAGGACGGATTCTCCCCTAGAGCCTTCTGGGGAAGCATGGGCCTGTCACGTTTTGATCTGAAACTTCTGGCCTCCAGAATTGTGAGAGAATACATCTCTGCCATTGTAAGCTATCCAGTTTGTAGTACTTTGTTACAGCAGCCCTAGCAAGCTAATACACCTGCCCAAAATTCGTTTTCAACTTTAACAATAGCAAACAGAATACTAAAAGTGGCAGTGAAAACATAATTTAATATTCAGAATTGCCAAACAGAGCAGGTGATAGCCCAGCCAAAACTCATGGAAAACATCTGGAACAAAACTAGATGACAGAGTGTAACCCTAAATCCCCAAATGGGTATAGGTAGAAATAAATGCGCCACAACCCTGAGACCCGTGGGGTATCAGCAATTGAGAGAGGAAGAAGAGAAAAAGCAAAGGGACTTCAGACAGCCCTAAGAACTAGAGGAACCCCTTCCAAAAGTCACCAACAGGTGTTCACCCCCAAAGAAATGGTTTCCTCCCCCTCAGAATGCAGGGGTCTGGCTAGCCAAAGTGAGGATGCAGCTGAAACTTGCGAGGACTTGGGTAGGGATGCATGTCAGGGTGGTCAAGCCCTACAGATGGCCAAAATCAAAGAACCTCCAAGAAAAAGTCCCACATCAGGGAGAGACTACCAGTGCAGAATCCACGTCACACTTTCACAGCAGCACAAGCATCTGTAAACACCGAGCAGTGGTGGCCCAATGAATCCTTAAGCTCCCATTTGTTCCTAGCAAAACTGTGCCTCTGGGAAAGTCATTTGGCAGAAAATAATCTAGCTTGCTTTGCTATTCTGAAATTGGTTTCAGGAAATTAAAAGCCAAGGTCTGAATTATATCCCCAGAACTGTAGCATTTAAGACTGAATTCTACTTCACTAAAATAAATCTGATTTCAAACTTGGTAAGATAAACTAACCTTGTTCAGTTTGTGTTTGTCACTGAAGTGTGGTGGGCCAGCCCACTGTAGAGGTGGCTTGAGTGTACCGAGCCAGGCAGAACTTTCCCTGAATCTGAAGAGCCATTCTAAAATTAAGCAATCCCTCCTTGGCTAGAACAGATGTTTTCTGTTTTGAAAGCATATAAAACAAATGATCACTCCTGGTAAATAGCCTCAAGATGGTTCTGTTGGCACATTACAAAACAGAACCCAAACCCCCATGCAGGTGAACGAACAATCTAGACAAGGCCACCCCGCGTGTAACTGACCAGGTTGTGCAGTGAACGAGGACCCTGGCCTGGGTGGCTGAGCTGGGATGAACCTCTTCCCTTAGGCCAAGGAAAGGGGGGTCTTTGTCTGATCTATGCAAAGGATTTGACTGCCGGCCCAGCCCAGTGTAGTGGCCATCCCCTTTTTCTAACTGGCACAATTAACAAAAAGGCACCGTGTGGGCTAAAGAAAGTCCTCCGGCCAGGTTTCAAACTGAAGGAAAAAATACACAAGAAATCCGATTTGAAGCATTACTTGTTCCCACACTCTAGGCTTTCCCACCAAGTTCAGTAAAAACAGGCCAAAACTGAATGTGTTTCTGGAAGCTCATTTACCCACAAGCCCTGTTCATTTGTGCGGCCGCCGGGTCCCCGTGGGCATCTGAGCATGCTAGCCCTGCCAGGAAGGTGTCTGCAGGGCCTTATGGGGACACCATCATTTTGCCCACCATTCACCTCCCTTCATCCTCACCTTCCTCCTGATTGGGGCCTCCCCTGTCACCCAGCCCTTGGGGAAGACACTCCAGGGAGGGGGGCTAGAGCTGAAAACTCCGCAGTAGTATCTCTTTCCAAATCAGGGCTTTTTAAGGGAAAACAAAGCAAAAGCATGAGGTGGCTCACTTAGTCATCTTGATCCCAGGTGCTCAATAAATGTTTTGTGGGCAAATAAAAAATTATTTTATTTGGCTGAATTCATCATCCTTTATTACTATATTTTTGCAAAGGTTCAAGAACATCTAGACCAGTGGTTTACAATCCTAGCTGTGCATTGTAATTCACCCAGGGAGGCCAGGCATGGTGTTTCACGCCTGTAATCCCAACACTTTAGGAGGTCATGGCAGGAGGATCGCTTGGGCCCAGGAATTCGAGACCAGCCTGGGCAACGTGGTAAAATCTGTCTCTACCAAAAATACAAAAACTAGCCGGACATAGTGGCACGTCCCTATAGTCCCAGCTACCCAGGAGGCTGGGATGGGAGGAACACCTTAGCCTGGGAGGTGAAGGCGCAGTGACCCATGATTGCGCCACCTCACTTCAGCCTGGGCAACAGTGAGATCCTATTTCAAAAAGTAAATAATAATCACCTTGGGAGTTTTGAAAAATTCCAATGCCACACATTAGGCCAATTAAGTAGAAATGTGGGGGTGGGACCCAGGCATCAGTATTTTCAACAGCTCCCTGGGAAATTCCAATGTCCAGCCACAGTTGAGAACCACTAATCTAAATCACCCAACACAAAAAAAGGAAAAGAAAATCCCTACCATTTCCAGACCACTTATACTCATTAAGCCACCAAAAAGTTATAGAAAATGCTCCACAGAAGGGCTGAAAAAAGTTAGAACTCTTTACTAACTGAAGCCAAGGGTAACCTGGCACATGCTCCAGAACATGCTTTGGAATTATTCCAAATTTCAACCTTTATGCCTGTCTAGCATGGAACTTGTAAAATAGCCAAACAAATCAGACTTGCTCTATCAGGGTTCCTTGCTATCAGGGGCAAGGTTAACAATGTGGTAAGAAAGGCTGCCCCGTCTTTCACAGGACTTTGGTAAACCGTCATACCCAGTAAATGTCAGGAATGCCTTTGCTTGTCAATAAAAGACCCCCCACCCCAACTGCCCCAAAGGCAGGAGAGGGGCAATACAATCCCTTGAGAACTACTACA
The DNA here is from genome assembly GCF_002776525.5 of Piliocolobus tephrosceles. Lineage (NCBI taxonomy): Eukaryota > Metazoa > Chordata > Mammalia > Primates > Cercopithecidae > Piliocolobus > Piliocolobus tephrosceles. Next base: position 1,536,596 of record NC_045456.1, read on the forward strand.
TGCTCTATACTCAGGCGAAAATGAGCCTGAGGTCAGAATATACCCAAACTTGAGAACACAGGATAGCAAGGTCGTAAATGTCCACAAATCAGAAGAAAATGTGAAGATAGATTCAAATGCTAAAAGAGCTCATCACACTACTTTCAAGGAGACATAGTCATCCAAACTAGGCCGATGAAATGTTCTTCTT
>NC_045456.1:1537185-1538549 GCF_002776525.5 Piliocolobus tephrosceles
GGAAAGGAACAACCGGTACCAGCCATTGCAAAAACATGCCAAAATGTAAAGACCATCGAGGCTAGGAAGAAACTGCATCAACTAATGAGCAAAATAACCAGTTAATATCATAATGGCAGGATCAAGTTCACACATAACAATATTAACCTTAAATGTAAATGGACTAAATGCTCCAATTAAAAGACACAGACTGGCAAACTGGATAAAGAGTCAAGACCCATCAGTCTGCTGTCTTCAGGAGACCCATCTCACATGCAGAGACATACATAGGCTCAAAATAAAGGGATGGAGGAAGATCTACCAAGCAAATGGAGAACAAAAAAAAGCAGGGGTTGCAATCCTAGTCTCTGATAAAACAGACTTTAAACCATCAAAGATCAAAAGAGACAAAGAAGGCCATTACATAATGGTAAAGGGATCAATTCAACAGGAAGAGCTAACTATCCTAAATATATATGCACCCAATACAGGAGCACCCAAATTCATAAAGCAAGTCCTTAGAGACTTACAAAGAGACTTAGACTCCCATACAATAATAATGGGAGACTTCAACACTCCACTGTCAACATTAGATCAACGAGACAGAAAGTTAACAAGGATATCCAGGAATTGAACTCATCTCTGCACCAAGCGGACCTAATAGACATCTATAGAACTCTCCACCCCAAGTCAACAGAATATACATTCTTCTCAGCACCACATCGCACTTATTCCAAAATTGACCACATAATTGGAAGTAAAGCACTCCTCAGCAAATGTAAAAGAACAGAAATTATAACAAACTGTCTCTCAGACCACAGTGCAATCAAACTAGAACTCAGGACTAAGAAACTCAATCAAAACCGCTCAACTACATGGAAACTGAACAACCTGCTCCTGAATGACTACTGGGTACATAACGAAATGAAAGCAGAAATAAAGATGTTCTTTGAAACCAATGAGAACAAAGATACAACATACCAGAATCTCTGGGACACATTTAAAGCAGTGTGTAGAGGGAAATTTATAGCACTAAATGCCCACAAGAGAAAGCAGGAAAGATCTAAAATTGACACTCTAACATCACCATTAAAAGAACCAGAGAGGCAAGAGCAAACACACTCAAAAGCTAGCAGAAGACAAGAAATAACTAAGATCAGAGCAGAACTGAAGGAGATAGAGTCACAAAAAACCCTCCAAAAAATCAATGAATCCAGGAGTTGGTTTTCTGAAAAGATCAACAAAATTGACAGACCGCTAGCAAGACTAGTAAAGAAGAAAAGAGAGAGGAATCAAATAGACGCAATAAAAAATGATAAAGGGGATATCACCACCAATCCCACAGAAATACAAACTACCATCAGAGAATACTATAAACACCTCTA
>NC_045456.1:1538649-1538980 GCF_002776525.5 Piliocolobus tephrosceles
TACGCAAATCAACTAGAAAATCTAGAAGAAATGAATAATTTCCTGGAGACTTACACTCTCTCAAGACTAAACCAGGAAGAAGTTGAATCCCTGAATAGACCAATAGCAGGCTCCGAAATTGAGGCAACAATTAATAGCCTACCCACCAAAAAAAGCCCAGAACCAGATGGATTCACAGCTGAATTCTACCAGAGGTACAAGGAGGAGCTGGTACCATTCCTTCTGAAACTATTCCAATCAATAGAAAAAGAGGGAATCCTCCCTAACTCATTTTATGAGGCCAACATCATCCTGATACCAAAGCCTGGCAGAGACACAACAAAAAAAGAGA
>NC_045456.1:1539080-1549878 GCF_002776525.5 Piliocolobus tephrosceles
TATAAACAGAACCAAAGACAAGAACCACATGATTATCTCAATAGATGCAGAAAAGGCTTTTGACAAAATTCAACAGCCCTTCATGCTAAAAACGCTCAATAAATTCGGTATTGATGGAACGTACCTCAAAATAATAAGAGCTATTTATGACAAACCCACAGCTAATATCATACTGAATGGGCAGAAACTGGAAAAATTCCCTTTGAAAACTGGCACAAGACAGGGATGCCCCCTCTCACCACTCCTATTCAACATAGTGTTGGAAGTTCTGGCTAGGGCAATCAGGCAAGAGAAAGAAATCAAGGGTATTCAGTTAGGAAAAGGAGAAGTCAAATTGTCCCTGTTTGCAGATGACATGCTTGTATATTTAGAGAACCCCATCATCTCAGCCCAAAATCTCCTTAAGCTGATAAGCAAGTTCAGCAAAGTCTCAGGATACAAAATTAATGTGCAAAAATCACAAGCATTCTTATACACCAGTAACAGACAAGCAGAGAGCCAAATCAGGAATGAACTTCCATTCACAATTGCTTCAAAGAGAATAAAATACCTAGGAATCCAACTTACAAGGGATGTAAAGGACCTCTTCAAGGAGAACTACAAACCACTGCTCAGTGAAATCAAAGAGGACACAAACAAATGGAAGAACATACCATGCTCATGGATAGGAAGAATCAATATCGTGAAAATGGCCATACTGCCCAAGGTTATTTATAGATTGAATGCCATCCCCATCAAATTACCAATGAGTTTCTTCACAGTATAGGAAAAAACTGCTTTAAAGTTCATATGGAACCAAAAAAGAGCCCGCATTGCCTAGACAATCCTAAGTCAAAAGGACAAAGCTGGAGGCGTCACGCTACCTGACTTCAAACTATATTACAAGGCTACAGTAACCAAAACAGCATGGTACTGGTACCAAAACAGAGATATATACCAATGGAACAGAACAGAGTCCTCAGAAATAATACCACACATCTACAGCCATCTGATCTTTGACAAACCTGACAAAAACAAGAAATGGAGAAAGGATTCCCTATTTAATAAATGGTGCTGGGAAAATTGGCTAGCCATAAGTAGAAAGCTGAAACTGGATCCTTTCCTTACTCCTTATACGAAGATTAATTCAAGATGGATTAGAGACTTAAATGTTAGACCTAATACCATAAAAACCCTAGAAGAAAATCTAGGTAGTACCATTCAGGACATAGGCATGGGCAAGGACTTCATGTCTAAAACACCAAAAGCAACGGCAGCAAAAGCCAAAATCGACAAATGGGTTCTAATTAAACTAAAGAGCTTCTGCACAGCAAAAGAAACTACCATCAGAGTGAACAGGCAACCTACAGAATGGGAGAAAATTTTTGCAATCTACTCATCTGACAAAGGGCTAATATCCAGAATCTACAAAGAACTCAAACAAATATACAAGAAATGTTCTTCTTTGGCAGAAGTTCTCAGAAAATTCACTTCAATGGCCAAGCAAGAACAATATATTGTAACTAGTAGGTCGCTCAGCCTTCCAAAGTGCTCAGAAACACGGTGACCTCTCCCAAGGCAAAACATGTCCTTTGTCTACTGAACAACGCAATGCCCCGATTTCCAGCCCACTGCCTACTTTGTGTGTTTGTTCAACAATAACTTAAAATGAATAAACTGGTCCAAATACAATACAGCACTACTGAAGGAAAGGAAGGGAAGACAGGAAGGGGGAAAAAGAATCAAGTCCTAAGCTTCACCTCCTGCCTCATTTTCTACCAGGGAACCATTTATATGCCCGTCTTGGAGAACCTCATTCTTCCCACCCTGAATATCAGCTCCAGAGGCCCGAAGCTCAAATCTGTGTATCTAGCTGGAACCTGCCTCCTGTGCAACTGCTCCCAGCACTGTTCCAATCACAAGTCTCGAATTAAAATCAGGCTTGTTACTTCCCTACTCTCGTCAATGGTTACATCGCCAGCCACTTAACAGTCCCCATAACAGGCCCCTCCAAGCCTCCCACCAGAGTCTCTCCACCCCACCCAAACTCGCTGGTCAGGACTTTTCACTTACAGACCTAATTTTCTCATAAAGTAGAAACACTACTTTGTAGGAATCCTCTATAGAACCCAGAATCAACATCAGTTCCTTCCTTCCCTCATGGTTTTGTACTGCTATTTAATCACCGATCCATATGGGACGCAGCCCTGTGTGCATAAAGCAGATTAGCTGTACTAGCCAACCTTACCAGGCCAGGGAGTCACTCTGAATCAAAACCAAACCTGGCAAAAAAAAAAAAAAAAAGACATGCATGTTATATTCCTGCTCCTCCTTCTCCTTTGAGAATCTAACATCCTCCTTAACTAAATTCCATTAGAGGCTGCCCTAAGGAAATACGCAATTCTCACACATCCAGAAAGACAAAAAACAACAACAAAAAATCTCTCTACTTGTGACCTTGGCTTGTGAATGTTTTTTCAACTTCATAAACTTTAGGTAAGAAAACTCAGGCCATGAGCACACTGGGTGCTTTCTGAAGGCTACACAACTCGGACTGTCTTGTGTGCGGTCACCATCCCTCCCCTTAGGCAGAGCCATCAGACTCGACAGGCCAAAGCCTTGACATTCTCCTCTGCAAAATGAGGTGGTTGGAACAGGAGATTTACATTCACACTCCTTTCAGCTCTCTCATGGTCAAGGAGCACCTGGCTTGTGAAGTTGGGAGATGAATTTCTATTCTCGCCAAGCATATTTTTAGTTATGAAGACTGAAAATTTCATACCTCACTATCAAGCCCCTTTCCCTCCTAGGTCTCTCCCAGAACTGGCTCCAAAGAGTGGTTAGTCATCCCTATCATCACATCATGCCAAGTGATAAGACCCAAACCTGAACCTCCAGCCCACCTACTGCTCCAGCAACTGCAGCCCCAGCCACCATAGAACTGCCGAGATTTCCAGAGCTCCATGCCCTCACTCACTTTATTCTCAGTGCCCCTACACACACACACACACACACAGACACTCACTCACGCCTTCCCCACCCATGCTTACCACTTTGCCACCTAAGTCCAAGGGGCCCCCCCACCTTTGGTCAGGCTTACACCCAGCCCCTCCCTGCCTGCTCCTTTCAGAGATCTGCACTTTCTCCATGGGAAGATGGTGTGCGAGCTGGCTGGCAACAGAGCCAGTCTGCAACTCCCCTGCAAGGGGGAGCACAAATGCAGGCATCCTTTCTCCTAAACCCCAGATCCTAACGTCAGATAACCTGAGAGCCAGGCTCAGGTTGTGCACAATTTCCCTTCACACATAAAGCAGCTTTCTGGTTTTTCTTGATAGACCCCTAAACCTAAAAGAGGAAAGGAAACTGGATTCCAATCCAATTTGAAATCAGGTAGCTGCTTTAAAAGCCCGTTCAGATGTTTCTAATCTTGATAACAGTGGTGGTTACACAACTGTATGCATTGGTCAAAACTCAGAACTGGTACACTAAAGTTTACATAAATTACACCAAGTTAAAGAAGTACCTGTTCAGGAGTCAAGTTAAAGAAGTATCTCTTCAGGAGTCACCAACGCCACTGGCATAATCCCTCTGGAAAGAATGACAAAGAGCACAGCCTCCCTCAAGTCTCCTTTTCACCCAAACCCATGGCTGAGCACTGCCTAAGGGTTTGAGAGCATCTTTTGAACTCAGAATGTGCTAGGTCCATCAAAAGCATGAAGACTGACAGGCAGCAGGTCCAGATTCCAGAAATCAAGTGATATGCAAAAAAGCCTTCAATTTCACAAAAGAAAATTTTAGTTTACAATTAAAAATTTAACTTTTTAATTTTAAAAAAGGATCTGCCTATTAGACTTCTCAGATATTAGAAGCTTAATGAATTTCTAGGTCAAGCAGGTGGTCCTTTCGCGTTCTTTAATGGCTTGGCTTTACAGCCCTATATCTAGTCCTTTTTACAACAGCTGCATGATGATGAAATGAAGCTCATGACACACAACCCAAGCCAACACAGATGTTCACAGTAGCATGATATGTAATAGCCAGAAAGTAGAAATGACCCAAACTGCCATCAAGTTATAGATGGATAAGCAAACTGTGGTTATATCCATGCACTATTCAGGCATAAAAGGAATGAAGTACTGATACACACTACATACAACACAATCAGACCTTAAAAACACTATGCTAAGTGAAAGGAGCTTTCACTATGCTAACTGAAAAAAGTAATTCTATTTGTTATGTCCAGAAAAGGTAAATTCTCAGCCGGGCGTGATGGCACACGCCTATAATCTCAGCTACTAGGGAGGCTGAGGCAGGAGAATCGCTTGAACCCGAGAGGCGGAGGTTGAGGTGAGCCAAGATGGTGCCACTGCACTCTAGCCTGGGCAACAAGAGCAAAACTCCACCTCAAAAAACAAAACAGAAAAGGCAAATTCATAGAGATGTAAAGCAGATTAGTGGTTGCCAGAGGCTGGGAAGAATGGTGGGGAGGAATAAGGGTGATGGCTAAGGGGCACAGGGTTTGTTTTTGAGGTGATGAAAATGTTCTAAAGTTGATTTTCATGATGGTCACACAACTCTGCAAATATCCTGAAAGCCACTGAATTGTACATGTTCGATAAAGGAGTTATATGGCATATGAATTATATCTCAATAAAGCTGTTCCCCAAAAATCCCAAACAAGCTGAGCCTTCAGAATCCCACTTACTGCAAGGTTGCCAAGGCAATGGAGAAGTCTCAGAAGTTGGTTTCTCCACCGGCAAGCCACATGTAGAAGAAAGAAAATGGATCCTCATCTCTCACCTTACACAAAAAACTTAAGGTGGATCAAAGACTTACATCTAAAACCTGAAACCACAAAAATTCTAGGAGATAACGATAACATCAGAAAAACTCTTCTAGGCACTGGCTTAGGCAAAGAATTCATGACAAAAGAACCCAAAAGCAAATGCAACAAAACCAAAAAGAAATAAACAGGACCTAATTAAACTAAAAAGTTTCTGCACAGCCAAGGAAATAATCATCAAACAGATAACTCACAGAGTGTGAGAAAATATTTACAAACTATGCATCTGACAAAGGGCTAATATCCAGAATCTACAAGGAACTCAAATCAGCAAGGAAAAAAACAATCTCATCAAAAAGTGGGCAAAGGAGATGGGCAACAGACAATTCTCAAAAGAAGATAAACAGCCAACAAACATGAAAAAACGCTCAACATCACTAGTTATCAGGAAAATGCAAAAACCACAATGAGATACCACCTTACTCCTGCAAGAATGACTATTATTAAAAAGTCAAAAAATAATAGATGTTGGTGTGGATGTGGTGAAAGGGGAACACTTTTACACTGCTGGTGGGAATATCAACTAGTACAACCACTGTGGAAAACAGCATGGAGATTCCTTAAAGAACTAAAAGTAGACTTACCATTGCATCCAGCAGTCCCATTACTGGGCATATACCCAGAGGAAAAAAAGCCATTATCTGAAAAACAAAGCCAGGTGCGGTGGCTCATGCCTATAATCCCAGCACTTTGGGAAGCCAAGGTTTGAGGTCAGGAGTTCGAGACCAGCCTGGCCAACAGGCTGCAAAACACATTATTTCATTCCTTTTTATGGCTGAGTAGTATTCCATGGTATATATACCACATTTTCTTTTTTTTGAGATGGTGTCTTGCTCTGTCACCCAGGCTGGAGTGCAGCAGTGTGATCTCTGCTCACTGCAACCTCCGCCTCCTGTGTTCAAGAGATTCTCCTGCCTCAGCCTCCCAAGTAGCTGGGATTATAGGTACGCAGCACCACGCCCAGCTAATTCGTGAATCCCCATCGTGAATCCCCAATCGTGAAACCCCATCTCTACTAAAAATACAGAAGTTAGCCCAGCATGGTGGCAGACACTTGTAATCCCAGCTACTCGGGAGGCTGAGGCAGAAGAATCACTTGAACCTAGGAGGCAGAGGTTGCAGTGAGCAGAGATCAGGCCACTGCACTCCAGGCTGCGCAGAAGAGTGACTCAGTCTCAAAAAAAAAAAAAAAAAAAGCCATTATATGAAAAAGACATGCATACATGTTTATAGCAGCACAATTTGCAATTCCAAAAATATGGAACCAACCTAAATGCCCACTGATCGACTGGATAAAGAAAATGTGGTATACTGGCCGGACGTGATGGCTCATGCCTGTAACCTCAGCACTTTGGGAGGCCAAGGTGCAGGGATCACTTGAAGTCAGGAGTTCAAGACCAGCCTGGCCAACATGGCAAAACAGCATCTCTACTGAAAATACAAGAATTAGCTGGGCGTGGTGCTGCGTACCTATAATCCCAGCTACTTGGGAGGTTGAGGCGAGAGAATCATTTAAACACAGGAGGCGGAGGTTGCAGTGAGCAGAGATCACACTGCTGCACTCCAGCCTGGGTGACAGAGCAAGACACCATCTCAAAAAAAAGAAAATGTGGTATATATACCATGGAATACTACTCAGCCATAAAAAGGAATGAAATAATGTGTTTTGCAGCAACTTGGATGGAACTGGAAGCCATTAGGCTAAGTGAAGTAATTCAAGAATGGAAAAGCATATCATATGTCCCCACCTATAACTGTGGTGCTAAGCTATGAGGATGCAAAGACATAAGAATGCCATAATGGACTTTCGGGGCTACGGGAGAAGAGTGGAAAGCGGGTGTGGGATAAAAGACTACATATTGGGTACAGTGTAGACTGCTCGAGTGACAGGTGCACAAAAATCATCACTAAAGAACTTATCCATGTAACCAAAAACCACCTATACCCCAAAAACTATTGATATAAATATTTTCAATTTTTTGTCACAGCTACTTGGGTGGCTGAGGCAGGAGAACCACTTGAACCCGGGAGGCGGAGGTTGCAGTTAGCCTAGACTGCGCCACTGCACTCCAGCATGGGTGACAGAACAATACTCTATCTCCAAAAAAAAAAAAAAAAAGCATATAGCAGGGCAGGTGCTGTGGCTCACACCTGTAATCGCAGCCCTTTGGGAGGCCGAGGCGGGCAGATCATCTGAGGTCAGGAGTTCGAGACCAGCCTGGCCAACACAGCGAAACCCCGTCTCTACTAAATACAAAAAAAAATAGTCGGGTGTGGTGGTGTGCGCCGGTAGTCCTGGCTACTTGGGAGGCTGAGGCAGGAGAATTACTTGAACTCACGAGGCGGAGGTTGCAGTGAGCCAAGATGGCACCACTGCACTCCAGCCTGGGTGACAGAAAGAGATTCCGTCTCAAAAAAATAAATAAAATAAAAATGGACGCAGCCGAGCCATTCTCAGATTATTAATCCACATAAACTGTAATTATGTGTTAGGTGACTATATTTGTGGTAATTTATCGTACAGCAATAGAAAACTAATACATACATTCTTACAAAAAAAAAAAAAAAGGTAGTTGGTTTCTCCTCCTCCTCCACCACAAGCTGTCCACCAGGCACAGGTTCAGATGCAACATGCATTAGGTAAAGGGGCTGCAAGGAATGGTCTTCTCTAAATGTCCCCATCCATCATAGACTACCAAATATCTGAGTGGCTGTTGTGGGACAGAATCAGTCAAACATATCTAAACAAAGGTTCTTTGGCCTCAAGTGCTGGGTGGTAGGGAGGGCAAACATGAAATAAAGATTAAGAAACAATCTTTGTCACTGCACAATCACTGTCGCTGCACAGTGAGGTGGCTGGTGCCCAGTTCCCACACAGCTTTCCTAACACTAAAGTGCCTGCAGCCATTCTCAGATCTCGGTGAGGTATGGCTGCAAAATACAAACAGGGGCCAGTATGGCTGCAAAATACAGACGGGCCAGGTGTGGTGGTTCACGCCTGTACTCCCAGCACTTTGGGAGGCCGAGGCTGGAGGATCACTGGAGACCAGCCTGGGCAACATGGCGAAATGCCATCTGTACTAAAAATACAAAAGGCTGGGCGTGGTGGCTCACGCCTGTAATCCCAGCACTTTCGGCGGCCAAGGCGGGCAGATCACAAGGTCAAGAGTTCGAGACCAGCCTGAGCAACATGGTGAAACCCTATCTCTACTAAAAACACAAAAATTAGCCAGGTGTAGTGGCGCGTGCCTGTAATCCCAGCTACTCAGGAGGCTGAGGCAGGAGAATCGCTTGAACATGGGAGGCAGAGGTTGCAGTGAGCCAAGATTACGCCACTGCACTCCAGCCTGGGTGACAAGAGCAAGACTGCATCTCAAAAAATAGCAAAAATAAAAATAAAAATAAAAATAAAAAATTAGCCAGATGCAGTGGTGCATGCCTGTAGTCCCAGCTAGTCAGGAGGCTGAGGCAGGAGAATCGCTTGAGCCCAGGAGGCAGGGATTGCAGTGAGCTGAGATCTCGCCATTGTACTCCTGTCTGGGTGACAGAAGAGGGACAGTGGCATGAGAAATTTACAGGACTTTAATTTTTATAGTATGGTTTCTGATATTCATAGAAAAGAGCAACAAGAGAAGAAAAATTAATCACAGAAGAAAAACACAACACCAACACAGAAATGACACCCAAGCTTTTTTCATGCAAACATGCATTAAGGGAAGCCATATGGGCATGTTTACAGAGTACCAGCCACAGTGGCTATTTCTTAAAACTCAATGCACTAAGTTACAGCATAACTTAAATGTGCTGCTAATTATTTCACTGCCCTGCCTTGTCATTCCCACTGCAAGGGAGAGCAATTCCCACAGACACTGGGACTGGGGAGGGCAGCACCTTGCTGGTTGCCAAGTGATTCAAACTCACCCATTCTCACCCTTCTGATTTAACCCATAGGGAGCCTAGCCAAGACTCAGAAAACAAGGCACAGACGAAAGATAGTATACTAAAGCCTGCCTTTCATCTGGAAGGAATATTATCTATTAGTTTGTGGCTGTGAGACATTGAATAACCAGGCCACTTGACCTCTCCTGGAAGGAATCATGCAAACAACACAAGGTATCCTATGATGCTCTTCAGTGGGCCCCGTCAGCTTAAGGACCATGTTTTTTTGAGAAGAGGAAGGAATAAACTCTGGCCCAGAGCTGTGGAAGAGAACCAAAGCAGAGGATTAGGAAAAGAGATGAGAACCCACAGAAAAGCAAGGGGTGGGGATCATGCTACAACCCAACAGAAAGGAGAAGTTAGAGACGTAACAACAAGAAGGTTTTGAAAGGGGACTTGCAGTATTTGAGGTCAGGGAACGAGAGATGAGTTAGGAATGCATCTGGACCAGGTAAAGTGACCAGCCCTTACTTTTAGTTCAAAATTGGCATGTGACATGTGGAGACGGCCCCAGCTACCAACCTACCTTCACCCCCTCATGACAGAGGGGCAGGCTGAAACAGAGGACACAGGCTGGCCCTGGTTAAATGACAATGGTTTCCTTTAGCTCCATCCAGAAGGGGAAACAAAATTTCCTTGCCAAAGTAGAAACCGTGGGACTGCCAGTTTCATTATATGGGAAGGATGAAATATGCTTTCTGAGCACTGCATCACTATCACGAACATCCAGCTTTCTTCTCACTAACCTTAACTGGGCAGAATCCCTTATGGGTCATACCATTTTTGTGTTTAAAAGTAATTCAAGGCCGGGTGCAGTGGCTCATGCCTATAGTCTCAGCACTTTAGGAGGCCAAGGTGGTCGGATCATTTGAGGTCAGGAGTTCAAGACCAGACTGACAAACACGGTAAAACTCCGTCTCTACTAAAATACAAAACTTAGCCAGGCAAGGTAGCGGGTGCCTGTAACACCAGCTATTCAGGGGGCTGAGGCAAGGGGATCCCTTGAACCCAGGAGGCAGGGATTGCAGTGAACCAAGATCACGCCACTGCACTTCAGCCTGGGCAACAGAGCAAGACTCTGTCTCAAAAAAAACAATACTTCGAGGGTTCTGTCTGAGCATCTACGCCAGGCTGTGAATCAACAATGAAATAGCATTTCCAAAGATAAAACAGTTTGGACTCTGGGAATTGTGTGATGTTACAACTATATATATCATATTTACATTAGACAGTCCTTGATACACATGTTGCTGAGGAGGTCCCTCTGCCTTCCCTTCCTGTGGCTTTACCAGGGTACTATTAGCCAAGTCCACATTCAACTGGGCCCCCAAGGAGATTACTCAGCACCTAGGAGGTACTGGACAAGTGCGTGCCACTGGAGAATAAACATGAAAGACAAAAGACACAAGTCAAAACTACTCAAACATGGAGAGGGCTGTGCACTATGATGGATTCCAGATGAGAAGGCAGCCATGTGAGGGGCTTGGAAATCTGTATTTCAAAATTTTTCCAGATGACTCTGAAACAGGCAACCAAAATCATTGTACCTAGATGGTCTAAAGGCGGGGGGGCGGGGGGAGACAAGCTTTTTCTGTAAAGGGCCATGTGGTAAAGCGTTCAGGCTAACTCAGGTTTCTGTCACATATTCTTTGGTGTGTGTGCTTCACAACCCTTTTAAGATGTAAAGATCATTCTCAGCTGGAGGGTCACGCAACAATAGGCCAGATGAGCAGAAACTGGTCCAAGGACTTCAGAACATTCTTAGCATTTGAAACTAGAATAATCTGAGGAATATTTCCTGTATTCAAGTTAGCAATTTATTGTGTTTAAAAAAGAACAGCTAACAACCAACATAACTAAGACTCCTGCTTTTTACGGAATACGTGGAAGCAACATTATCAACTAGTATTAACAGAAACCGCATACTAAAGAATGAGAATACTTAAGAGTACCAAATTCCACTTTAAAATCTCAAATCCCTAATCCGCACTAGTACTTCAAGAACCTAGAAAAAGAGAAAAGCCCAAAGCAAGAAGA
>NC_045456.1:1549978-1558242 GCF_002776525.5 Piliocolobus tephrosceles
ACTAGAGGAGAAAAAAATTAAGCAAAGAGCTATTTCTTTGAAAAGATTATTAAGATAAACTGTAGCAAGACTTACAATGAAAAAAAACAAAGATTGCCAATATTAGGAATAACAGGAGATATCACTATGGACACCCTGCAAGCACCAACAGGATAAGGGAATACTACAACTCTACACACATAAATGTGGCAATTTAAGAATGAAATGGGACAATTCCTTTAAAAACACAAACTAACGAAATAGGAATTAAAAGAAATCAAAGAATGTGTAAGCAGAAACTCAGTTGTATGTAAGAAAACCCAATTCCCCCTGAGAAAGAGAAAGAGCTGGAGTCCTTTAAAAATTAACTGCCTGTTTTTCTATGCTTAGTGAGCCTTATCTCTCCTCCTTTCCCAGGCATTGTGAAGACCCTATTTCTCTAGCTGTGCAGCTGCAAGGTCACCAGACAGATAAACTCAAGTCATAAAACATGTTTTTCCTTGAGAAGTAAGAAATGATGTAATGCATGTCTCAATTACTTGAATAACTGTCTTTGTTTCTTGCTTCTGTAATATGCTTCCCCCTGCACAGATCTCCCCCAGTCCCACGAAATGCTTAAAAGGTAATTAACTCTTTGTTCAGGGCTCAGTCCTTTGGATGTTAATCCAACTGGGCTAGTGCACCTAAATAATAAATATCCTCGTGAACCCCATCAGTCTCTCTGATTTCTTATCAATTCCACTACACTACCACAACTCACCCAACATGAAATAACCTGAAGAGTCCTATAACTGTTAAGGAGACTGAATTTATAGCTTAAAAACTCCAGAAAGAGGCCAGGCATGGTGGCTCACCCCTGTAATCCCAGCACTTTGGGAGGCCAAGGTGCGCCGACTGCTTGAGGTCAGGAGCTTGAGACCAGCTTGGGCAACATGAGGAAGCCCTGTCTCTACAAAAAATACAAAAATTAACCAGGGATGATGGTGCATACCTGCAGTCCCAGCTACTTGGAGGGGGGGAGGGGTGCTGAGGCAGGAAAATTGCCTGAGCCCTGGAGGTCAAGGCTGCAGTGAGCTGAGGTCACACCACTGCCCTTCAGCCTGCGTGAGAGAGCAAGATCCTCTCTCAAAAAAAACACTCCAGAAAAGAGATCTTGAGACGAAGATGGTTTCACTGGAGAGTTCTACCAAACATTTAAAGAATTAACACCAATTCTACACAAAATAGGGAGGAAGGCCTCGCTATTTTATTAAGCCAGTATTATGCTAACACCAAAACCAGACCAAGACAGTCCAAAAAAAATTCTGTGCCCCAATATCCCTCATGTGTATAGACACAAAAATCCTTAACAAAATCATTAGCAAATAGGACTCAGCAATATAGAAAAATTACATGCCACTACCAAGTGAGATTTATTCCAGGTATACAAGGCTAGTTCAACATTCAAAAAAAGAAAAATGTGATCCACCATAATAGGCTAAAGAAAAAACCCCACATTTTATATTAATTTATGCAAAAAAGAACCTGACAAAATCCAACACTCATTCAAGATAAACACACAAAAATGAGAATAGAAGAATATTAGAATAGAAGACACAATTCAAGATAAACACACAAAAAGAATAGAAGAGAGCTTTCTCAACTTGATAAAGGGTATCTACAAAAAACCTACAGTTAGCATCATACTCAAAATGGTAAAAGACTGCTCTCCCTCTTAGGTCCAAACAAGGCAAGGATGTCTGTTCTCACAGCTGCTATTCAAGGGTAACCGAAGTATAGCCAGCTCAGTAAGGCACATAGATTAACAACTTGCCCAAGGTCACACACACTAGTAGGTAGTGGAACCGGGATTCAAATCCCAACAGTTGAGCTACAAAATTCAGTGTTTTTACGCACAACACTGTTATATATGCAACAAGAATAAGCAAGCCATTTGTACCATACATCAAAGTGGTTATCTACTTGCCACAGTATCAGAGTTGTATCCCCCCTTTCTTTGTATTTCCCTAACGCCATAGTGTCAAATGAGCAGATGATGTAAGAAGACAAATGCACAAACCACGACTTGAACAGTTCCTGCAGCCTTCTGAAGCAAAGCCAGACCCTTTGTTCAAAGAAATAAATTACAGGAACTCCACTAAAAATTTAACAGTCACAAAATTCTTCCTTTTTTTAAAAAAATAAATAAATAAAAGTCCCTAAACCTGACAAAAACAAGCAATGGGGAAAGGATTCCCTATTTAATAAATGGTGCTGGGAAAACTGGCTAGTCATATGCAGAAAACAGAAACTGGACCCCTTCCTTACATTTTATACAAAAATTAACTCAAGATGGATTAAGGACTTAAATGTAAAGCCCAAAACCATAAAAACCCTAGAAGAAAACCTAGGCAGCAATGCCATTCAGGACACAGGCAAGGGCAAAGACTTCATGACAAAAAAACACCAAAAGCAACTGCAACAAGAGCCAAAATTGACAAATGGGATCTGATTCAACTAAAGAGCTTCTGCAACAGCTAAAGAACTATCATCAGAGTGAACAGGCAACCTACAAAACGGGAGCAAAGTTTTGCAATCTACTCATCTGACAAAGGGCTAATATCCAGAATCCACAAAGAACTTAAATTTACAAGAAAAACACAACCCCATCAAAAACTGGGTGAAGGATACGAACAGACACTTCTCAAAAGAAGACATTTATGCAGCCAACAAACATATGGAAAAAAGGCTCATCATCACTGGTCATTAGAGAAATGCAAATCAAAACCACAATGAGATACCATCTCATGCCAGTTAGAATGGTCCTTATTAAAAAGTCAGGAAACAAATGCTGGAGAGGATGTGGAGAAATACGAATGCTTTTACACTGTTGGTGGGAGTGTAAATTAGTTCAACCATTGTGGAAGACAGTGTGGCAATTCCTCAAGGATCTAGAACCAGAAATACCATTTGACCCAACAATCCCATTACTGGGTATATACCCAAAGGATTATAAATCATTCTACTATAAAGACACATGCATACGTATGTTTATTGAGGTAGTATTTACAATAACAAAGACTTGGAACCAACCCAAATGCCCATCTATGATAGACTGGATAAAGAAAATATGGCATATATACACCATAGAATACTATGCAGCCATAAAAAGTAATGAGTTCCTGTCCTTTGCAGGGACATGGATGAAGCCGGAAGCCATCATTCTAAGAAAACTAACACAGAACAGAAAACCAAACACCACATGTTCTCATTCATAAGTGGGAGATGAACAATGAGAACACATGGACATAGGGAGGGGAACATCACACACCTCGGCCTGTCAGGGGGTGGAGGGCAAGGGGAGGGAGAGCATTAGGACAAATGCATGCAGGGTCTAAAACCTAGATGACAGGTTGACAGGAGCAGCAAACCACCATGGCACATATATACCTATGTAACAAACCTGCACGTTCTGCACTGCATCCCAGAACTCAAATTAAAAAAAAAAAAAAAGTCTTGTCATAGTCTTGCATCTCATACCAAAGGGAGTTAATAGTAAGCTCTTTCCTCTCTCTTCTCAACACCAACTCTCAAGCTCCAAATGAGACAAACCCCCACGAAGGAACAAACATTTGGACTGACAAACCCATGACCATCTTCCTCAAAACCCCACATGCAACTGGGCCACTTAGCTATTGCATTATACAGTTAAAAGATCCAATGTTAGGCCACTTATGAAACTTCAGACAGGTACTGCGGTGTGTGCCAGTAACACCAGCGACTCAGGAGTCTCAGGTTGGAGGATCCCTTGAGTCCAGGAGCTCAAAATCATTCTGAGCAACACAGCAAGATCCCATCTTTGAAAAACAAAAACAAAAAACCATGCCACCACTGTTTCCAAAGCATGATCCAAGGCACTGGCCCTGAAAATACAGGTTGCATATCCTTTATCCAAAATGCTTGGGACCAAAAGTGTTTTGGATTTTTTTTTTTTTTTTTCCATTTTGGAATATGTGCGTTGCACTCACTGACTGTTAAGTCCCTAATCTGAAAATCCCGAATCAGCATTTTTTTGTGTTACGTCAGTGCTCAAAGTTTCAGATTGTGGAGCATTTCAGATTAGGGATGCTCAACCTGTATGCTAAAAAAAAAAAAAAAAAAAAGGATTGAGGAACATTTCTATATTCACCTCTACACTCTAAGGCCAGCAAAGGAATTTGGTATGCCCACAGGCACATCAGTCTTGTTTGAACACTGTGATCTACAGTCCTTCTAGAAGGGAGAATTCAGTATTAAATATAGCATTGTTCTAGGAATTGCTCAGGATTCTCAATGGAGAAATTTTCATTTAAGAAAAAAAAACGGAGTCATGCAACACAAGTAATTGATATCTTAAATGAAAGTGTCCTTTTAAAATTCTGCTTTAATAACTTAGGGAGGACGCCCTTTAAATAAAGTAGACCAACCTTCAAAACACAGGCCAACCCATTATTTTCCGCCTCTTCTCTTGCCAGCAGAGCTTTCGTTACCCTTCAAGTAAGTTAAATTCACACCTCTTTATAACTGAGCATCTTTATCCACTGGCACAATTTCAAAGTACTCGGCCCTAAGCATCGCAATTAGTGTTAGGTATTTTATGTATCATTTGACACTCTTCCAAACATTTTATTGGACATTCCACCCAACGACACAGTGTGTGGGATTTTAGCATCATTAGCACCTTCATGGAGAGGGAAAAATTAAGGTGTGTGTAAAACTACCCAGAGTCAAGTCAGTTCAGGAATCTAGAACATGTTACTGGCTCTTACCAGCTCCTTTTGAATCTGTGGCTTAGCACGTAAACACATTTATCACCAGTATCACCACTAGCTAGCTCAGTGGCTCCTTCCGGAACACAGATGACAGTGTCAATTTAATGAAATCCAGGCCCACCACACCTCAGGGCCGCAGAGTTGTTTTTCCTGGGGTCTGGAAAAGTGCCTAGTTTTAAGGGTTTTCAAGAGCATTTGTGCATGGTTTACATACTTGGTTTGCAGATTCAATTGAGGAGGTTTCCTGACTTTTCAAAAGAACTGAGTCTATAACTACCACGAAATGGTGGTCGGAGCCACAGTGCACACTAGCAGGCTTAGGTTACAACTGCAGTGAAATAGTGAATTAAAACACCTGGAATATGCAGAGACTCCAAAAACTAAATTCAGTAATAACTTTATTGATGTTTTTAAACAGATATCAGTAACTTTATAACTAATCCTTATATGTGAAAGATTAGTATAACCATGGTGATCACAATTAAAATTATAAAGCCCATAATTTCAAACCTTCCGGGTACCAAGTCCAAAATCAAAAGCTCTAACTTTTTAAAGTTATTAGAGAACACAGCATTTTAATCTTTATCTCCTGAGAAGGTAGCTAAGGCCTGAAACTGCCAATTCAAATACAACTGAGTAAAGTACATACTAAGGGGATGAGAAGATTCCCAACTGGTAACTCGCCCACTGCAAATGCAAAAGTGACTTTCTCAAAAAATAAAAATAAAAGAGACAAATTGACTACCAGTTATTAAATTAGAATGTCTCATGCAGGGCTTCAGATTACTTGAAAAAGTACCCCTCCCTTGTTAGCCAGGATGGGGCTCGCTCCTAGTGCCTTGATTATGGAGTCAATTTCTTAAACAGCTATCATCCCTTTCAAAGCATTTTAAACAATACTGAACTACCCAATGAGAACTAGATGAGGATTACAGATATAAAGTGGAAACTAAAATCTTACCATATGCTACCTCCATAGGTTTAAGGAAATCGGTATGACTTGGAAACTACAATCTAAAAAGAATCACTACGGTTTACTCCATTTTTTAATGGCAAGCCCACAAAACTAATTCCCCGCAACGTGAGGTTATTCAGCCTGGAGTCATATGGAGCATAATCTGTGAATTAAGAATCTTTTGCAGAGTTGGGACAAGAGCATTAAAAAAAAAAAAGTCACAAAGCAAAAGAGCATGCCAAAGGCAGGCAATGCCAACAAGGGATCTCCCGGAAGCAGTCCATAAAATATTTTCCAACACAATTAATGCATGAGAATTCCTATGTAAAGCACACAAAAAGTCTTCCCCAAAGCTGTCACATCCTGAGTCTAGGTGCTTCCTGGCTACTGGGAAGCACAAGGAATAAACTGGGGCAAGAGGAAAAACCCGGTAGAAACTGACCGTGTATGTGTTGATACAGAGTTTAGACTTCATCCACAGGGTAATAGGGACCCACGGAAGGAAGGGTTTTTAAATGGGAAAAGGGACAGGGATTCTGTTGTGTTCCTAATGATCGAGCCATCCCCAAATGGAGACAAATGGGGAGACTGTAGCCAGGAAACTAAAAGTAAGGAACAGGTGGTGAGCAACACATTTGAGAACACTGGCAGGCAGAACCCGCAGGACTTAATGACTGACTAGGCTGACTGGTTGGGCTGAGTGAGGTAGGTGTGCCAAAGGTTTCGGACAAGTTTTCGTTGCTGTTGTTTTAAATAAGGAACCTACTAGAGGAGTTCTCATACTTTAATCAGCAACAGAATTACTGTGAGGAAGATGATTAAAAATGCAAAATCCAGGAACTCACCCCCCTCCACCAACTGTGATTCAGTCCGTGTAGAGTAGGGCCCAAGCACGCATTCCCAATTCCCAGCCATCAGCCCCGAAAGGCTTCACTGTTAAAGCAACGGCGCCTGCGCCTGCGGTGTTATCACAATGGAGGATTAAAATATAGTGGGATGGGATAATAATGCTGAAGGAGGGGGAGGAAGGAAGCTTTCTGTACTCTTGAGAAAGCTAGATGCAATCTGAACTACATTGTTTAGGTTTTATTATTTAGACAGTTATAGCTATTTAAAACACACAAAGAAGACATGCTTCCACCAGAAGGCAGCTCAAATACAGGGAAGTGTGGGAGCTAGTTAAAAAGGGCGATGGTTCAGAAAATCAGGGAGGGAAGGTCACCTCAAACCACAGGCTCAGTTGAGTAGGAAGCGATGACCAAGCTCCTAACAGACCCCAGTGCCAACCTTAGAGAAAGACAGGGCCCATCCTCCTCGCGGCCTAACAATTTGTGGGCATAACTGACACTTCCAAGAAGGACCAGGGAAATTCTGCTGATGATCTGTCATCCAAATTGCTGAAATGGTCTAGCATGAATTTAAACTAGGGTTTCTCTGGGCACTATGGACATTTTGGGCTGTCAATGCTGTTGGGGAGTTGTCCTGTGCACTGCAGGACGTACTAGATGCTAGTAACATCTTCCCAGTTGTGACAACCAAAAATGTCTCCAGAAATTGCCAGATGTCACCCACAGAGGGAAGCACCCACATTGAGAATCACCGCCTTAAACTAAGAGGCTTCAGAATCGTGGAAGCAGAACCAGCCTTCCAATCAAACACATGGCTTTGAATTCCAGCTCTGCCACTCAAAAAGTAAAAAACCTCAAGTAGGCCTATTTATTTGTCTTTAAAATGGGGAGAACAAGACCTACCTAGGGTTATTTTGAGGATTTACCTAAAATAATGCACAAAGCACTCAGGGCAACACCTAGCCCCTGTGGCAATTACTAAGTACAACTTTTATGTTTTCAAAGATTTCAAAGAGCCGCTTTTGTTTTTTGAAGAGGAACTAGGGACATGTGCCTCCAGCATTGGCCTTGGGTGAAAACCTACACCCCCTAAAAGGAACACACAATCTACAGAACGGGCTGCCTCAGTCCTCCCCATCCCCGGCCTGGGAGTCTGAACCTGGGGTCCATGGATGCCCAAGGAATCAATGGATACAATTCAGGGGACCTGTGAACTTGAATGGAAAAAAAACACACAGACTTATTTTCACTAATAGAAATTTAGCACTTTCTTCAGTTATGCTTGGAGGCCAAAAATCACACATTGTCAACTACAGCTGGTCATTGTCACAAAAATCAGGTTTTTCTCCCTAACAATTTGTTAAATATCAATTTTGCTCAGGTCTACTTTGAGATTATGAAAGTTATTAGCCTTGCTGCTACATCTTATTTGATGTGTTAATAAAGAAGCACGTGGCCTGGGCACGGTGGCTCACACCTGTAACCCCAGCACTTTGGGAGGCCAATGCGAGTGGATCACGAGGTCAGGAGTTCGAGACCAGCCTGGCCAACACGGCGAAACCCCGTCTCTACTAAAAATATAAAAATTTGCCGGGCATGGTGGTACGTGCCTGTAATCCCAGCTACTCCAGAGGCTGTGGCAGGAGAATTGCTTGAACCTGGGAGGCGGAGGCTGCAGTGAGATTGTGCCAT
>NC_045456.1:1558642-1593239 GCF_002776525.5 Piliocolobus tephrosceles
ATTGGGTTATCGTATGCATTTAAAATTCGTACTCTGAGAAGAGGTCCACAGGCTTCCCTGATGAGGGTCAAAGGTACAACAGAACCCCCTACCCCAAACCTTCTCTGCTAAGCCCATAATTCCCAAGTAGCCTTCTGTTCTTAAATTACTAAACAAGATTTGTTATAAAATTTGTGAATTTGAGCGACACAAATCACTTTGTTTCCCTGCACAAATCATATAGCAATGGTCCAAAGGACAGACCTAATAGTATCTGCCATGTTTCTGAATTCAGGACCATCCTCATAATTCTACAAGGTAATTGAGTGTCTCAATTTCCCCTAATTGACGTGAACCAGCATTCCACCTTTACCGTAACATAAATTTGATCTATTTAATCGGCATGTACCAAATATCTACCATGTACCAGAGCTATCTCCAGGATGCAGACCCTGGTGGAGGTCTGCTTCAAAAGATATGCCCAGCCCAGGGGAAAAAAATGGACATAGGATTGCCAGACCTTTTCAGAGCTGGCTGGCCTATTAGAGACCTTCCACTCCAACACTGCAAGAAGAGGCTATAGAGACTCACTCACCACCGTTTCCGTGTTTTTGTTTTTTTGAGAGTCTCTCTGCAGCCCAGGCTGGAGTGCAGTGGCACGATCTGGGCTCAGTGCAACCTCCACCTCCCTGGTTCAAGCAATTTTGTCTCAGCCTCCAGAGTAGCTGGGACTACAGGCAAGGGCCACCAACTCCCAGCTGATTTTTGTATTTTTAGTAGAGACGGGGTTTCATCATGTTGGCCAGGTTGGTCTCAAACTCCTGTCATCAGGTGATCTGTCCACCTCAGCCTCCCAAAGTGCTGGGATTACAGGCGTGAGCCACGACACCTGGCCCTTGTTTTTGAGAGTTTCACGCCATTGTCCAGGCTGGAGTGCAGTCTCGACTTCCTGGGCTCAGGGGATCTCCCGCCTCAGCCTCCCAACTAGCTGGGACTACAGGTGCAGAAAACCCACCACACCTGGCGTTTTTTTTGAGACAGGTTTTTCCCATGTTGTCCAGGCTGGTCTTGAACTCTTGGGCTCAAGCACTGCGCGCACCTCAGCCTCCCAGAGTGCTGGGATTACAGGCATGCCACATCGCCCCCCGCCTCCCACTCACCCTCTGGATACCCAGGCATCCTGCCTAGCACGTGGGGCTAGGAACAGACCACGTTTCCTCCGCCAGCTCAGATATGCCTACACTATCTAAACATGGGACAAGTTTATTCCTGTTAGCCTCAGGCTAAGTCACAAAATGGTTTTTGGGCTCAAGAGTCCTTAGAATCCAATACTTCATTTACAAGATGACCACAGATGAGCTGTTTTTTTAAAAGCAAAAATAGAAATGTCCTGGGTTACACCTCATCAGCCAGAACACTAAACCAGCACCACCAAGCCCAACCTACCGTTGCTCTTGGTGGGCTGGTGGCTGCTGCGCTCCCAACACAGTAACAACATAATAACTAAGTGGTTCAAGTTTAATTCCACTAAAATCACATCATGGAACTGGAACATTAGAAAGGATTACTAACAAACGGGGAAAAGAAGAACATGAATCCAGGCTCCACAGGCATTTGACTCACCCTTGAGTCACATCCAATATTCACATGCCAAGAGTAATGCCTTTTGACTCATTATCAATTAAATGTTTTTGGAGACCTCACAAGTCGATTTTTCACCAAGCTCCCCTTACTAAAAACTAAATGAACTTAGATCCCAATCTAGCCAGGATCTCTTTATTTTTCAAATGTGGATGCTGACAGTAAAGGTCGACGTGTTTCACCCCAAAGTGATGGGAGAGAATACAATATGAATCGGAGTTCTTACACCCAGAATACTTGTAATGACTCAAGGTCTGACAGATGCGTACATACACACATTCCCCACCCTCCCACGCACGTAATATTTCTTTCTAGAATGTTCACCTTGCCATCAAAGCTTTCTTATCTTTAAGAACAGACGGAGAATTAAAATATTAACAGCTTATGTTTCACCTTTCCCTCTTAAGAACGTTCTATTCTGCTCTACACACGTCTTTATAGTCAATCTTTTTACTTCCTCTTTGCACAACTAAATTATTAAGATGCCACTTCCACACCTTTCCAATTTAGAAAAGGCCAGTTTCTCCTCCTGCCTCCCACACTAGGGATCCATAGTTCTCCTGGACAGTGTCAGCCCAAAGTGTTAAAATTCTCTCGCTTTTTCTTCATTCGCTTTTTTCCCACTTTAACAAAACAACAAAAACATCCCATTGTGAACCAGCACTTCAAGAGGCTAAATCTAAATTTGGCCAAGGAGGTTTAAGGACAAAGGGAAGTGCCAGAGTCTTTGGGCCCCATGCTGAGATCACCCTCCTTAAAGCTTAAAAGAAAACCCATGGACAGGCCCTGCACGGTGGCTCATGCCTGTAATCCCAGCCCACTGGAAGGCTGAGGCAGGTGGATCACTTGATGCCAGGAGTTTGAGACCAGCCTGGCCAACATGGTGAAACCCCGTCTCTACTTTAAAAAAAAAAAATTACAAAAATTAGCTGGGCGTGGTGGCTCAAGTCTGTAAACCCAGCTACTTGGTAGGCTGAGGCACAAAAATTGTTTGAACCCAGGAGGTGGAGGTTGCAGTGACCTGAGATCGTGCCACTGCACTCCACCCTGGGCGACAGAGTGAGACTCCATCTCAGAGGAAAAAAAAAAAGTTAAGAAAATCCATGGACGATAAATACAGGTGAATGTTCACAAGGTGCTCACAACAGGGACACTTCCCAGACTCACCCCTTACTAGCTGGGTGACCGTAATACACTATTTCTCCTCACCGCTAAATTCAGTATGCCAGAGCTTTCATTAACCATTCAGCCCTAGGGCTGGCAGGGTAATTAATGAAACCCTGGCTCTTCAGCGCCACCACTCAAGCACCATTTTATCTCTAGCAGTCTCCCTGCCCTACATCCTCACCTAAGAAATGTGGGGACTAAAATTAACATGCTTTGTTTTCTCCCAATCACTTCAGACCACCTAAATACACTGATACTGCTTAAAAACCCTACAGAGTGCTCCACAGCTACTCCCTTAAGCGTAAAAACCCGAACAGGTGTACACCGTTTTTTTTTTTTTTTCTTTTTAATGGACAGGGAAGACTGAGAAAGGTTAACATAAACCCAAGGCCGCACGCAGAGCCCATCAGGAAGAAGCCAGACTCAAACCCAGGTGTTGCTCCAAATCCTCAGTCTTTACTAAATCTTGCGAGTTCGGAGATCCTTTAAATTTGAGGGAGAAAATGCAAAGTGAGTACTCAGAAATTCAGAAAGAAAAAGTCAGTGTTAAAAATGGTAAGAGAAAAGCCTGCTCTATCCAATTCGAGGAAAACTCTGGGAAAAGCAAGGTATGAGCGAGACACTCCAAGTGGAACCTATGGGAAGTGCAGATTCAGGTCTGCGGCAGTCACAAGTTTAAAAGCCACCAGAAAAAGGAAGGGCAGTTCTATCTTTCCCGCGACTCCCACCCCCCACGACAGAGGCACCCCGAGAAAAGAAGCCTGCAAAGTATCCCTCCCCTTCAAATTTCCTGCACACAGTTCCGACTTTAGCAGGTCTCTCTCTTCTGGTCGGCTTTTTTTTTTGAGACAAGGTCTTGCTCTGTCGCCCAGGCTGGAGTGCAATGGCGCGATCTTGGCTCACTGCAACCTCCGCCTCCCGGGTTCAAGCGATTCTCCTGCCTCAGCCTCCCGAGTAGCTAGAATTACAGGCGCCCGCCACCACGCCCGGCTAATTTTTGTATTTTTAGAAGAGACGGGGTTTCAACATGTTGGCCAGGCTGGTCTCGAACTCCTGACCTCGTGATCTGCCCGCCTCGGTCTCCCAAAGTGCTGGGATTACAGGCGTGAGCTACCGTGCCCGGCGGACTCTTCTGATAGCTCCCCGATTCGGGGTGTAAACGTTTCCCGCGCCCAGACCTCATGCCTCCCCACCCCCAATAATAATAATCGTTTCCTTTTCCCGTCCCCCAGTTCCTTTCCGGGGTATCCGTCTCCTACGCAGTCGGCTGAGAATTCTGCAAGCGCTGCGCGTCCGCAGACCTTCCCACAGCCCCATCTCTCTACGAGGGGAAACCCCCGCCCCCAAGAGGGAAATTTACCCGCCTGCAAGAACAGGAAAAGGTCGCGCGGGCAGCCCCGCTCCGCGCACGCCCCCAGCCCGGGCTCGCCGCGCGGGTCACGCCTCGCTCCGCCGCAATCCCTACAACCCTCGTCCCATGGGGGGTCCGCCCGCGCCCGGCAGCCCGGGGAATCCCCGAGCGGGAGTGCGAAGGCTGCGAGCCCGCGTGGGAGCGCGGGTGGGCGGCCAGGGCCCGGAAGGGCGGCGCGGCCGGCGGGCACCCGGGACTGCCCCTCCAGGCCCCGAGCTGCAGCCGGGACCGAGCGTGGCGCGAGCAGGAGCGCGGCCTCCGCCTGGCCGCCGGTGCACGCGGTCCCGCAGCGCGCTGTGCGCGGCAGCCCGGGAGACTGCGGCGCCGCGCGGGCCGCCCGCATTGTTCGGCCCGCGGCGCACGCCCCGCCCGACCCCGGCCCCAGCCCGCCAGGCGGCGGGAGCGGCCGGGATGGCCGCGCAGGTGGCGGCGGGCGCCCTCACCTTTGGCGCCGAGCATGAAGTCGAGCGTGCTGTGCCGTGCTGCTGCCATAGTGAGGCGAGGCCCTGTGCCATGCCTGGGGGAGCGGCCGCGAGAGACTGGGGGGCCGCGCGGCGTGTCAGGCTGCGGCCGACGGGGAGTGCGCTGCGCCCGGGGAGGCCAGGACTAGGAGGTGGGAGGGGCCGCCGGGAGAGACCCGGGGCGCGGGGGCGGGGCCGGTCCCGCCTCCGGGAGGGAGGAAGCCGGGACGCCTCCAGCCCCGAACTTGGAGCGCCGGGTGTGAGGCCTCGCTAATGGTGGAAACGTGGGCGCCGTGCTCCCCGGCGTGCGTCACCAATGGCCGCGCCCTGCTCCAAGGCTCGCGCGGCCGCTCCCGCCATCCGTTAGGTCACCTTAGGTTTAAACAGCGCAGCAGGACTTCCGGGGGGCCCACCCCCTACGCTTCCCCACACACCTCTCCCTAAGCTAAGGCCCCTCTTATTTCCTGGCGGAGTCGGGAAAATCAAATGATGAGATCCATCCCTGTAGTCTAAGAGTACTGCCTGGCTTTTCTTACAATGCTGCAGTTAAACCCATTCGGATTATTACCATTATTAGCAAGGGTCTGCTTTGCATTTGAGGACTGAATAGAAAGCGCTTGGGCATTTACGTTGTCTACGTTTTCACGCAAAATAAGAATGAGGGAGAAGCCCGTAAGAGGACAGCATTGTTGTTAATATTGAATTAGGAAACTGCAGACTCCGGAGTTGCTCGTCTAGCAGGACTCCTTCACTGGCGCCTCTATTCATGGCAATAGCCTTTGCGGTGGGCTTATTTTTGACACTGGGGTTATGGCTGCTGTTCTACAAAATAATGGCAAAGGGGAGAGAGCATGAGCGTCTGAACTAAAATTATTCTTTATTGCACTGACGACATCCCTGGGCAAATGCCTCCATCATCCTGTCAGGCTTTTGTGCCTCTCACTGCCACAGGAATTGCTGTAATGGTTAGACAAAATTTAAATCAATGAACTCATGGGCCTCCACAAAAGCAACGAAAAACCTGGATATTAAACTCATCTCTCCCCCAGGCAACAGCTGTTTTGCTGAGTTCTTCATCCACCCTTCTACAAAAACTGGGCAGTGTCTTCACAAGTGTTCAACAAGGGTCTGTTGAACAGACCTTTCTCTGTTAACAACTGGATCTTTTTCTAGGACCTGCATTAATTTTTGTCTACCCATGGCCACCTGTTTGTTATTCTGCATGTCTTCCTTTCTTCTGTGTGTCCTAGGTTCTCAATTTTGTTAGCTATTGCAATTCTCATCCTTCAGTTATCTATGTCAGTCTGCAGCTCCTCTTTCTTCCTAGGATGTTCTCCACTTCTTGCCATTCCTCTGGAGTCAGGTCACTGACAATAGAGTTGTGTTTGTCCTGCATGTTGCAGGGGCAGTAGGGCTCCATGGGCCTCAGGTGTGCCTTTCCCCACTCAGCACCAGTGTGGGCCTCACGTCAAAAGGGCCCTGCACTTGGTTTAATTCTCTGTTGCCATCTTGAAATGCTTAATTCTTGAACAAGGGGCCCCATGTTTTTATTTTGCACTTGGCCTGCAAACTGTGTAGCTGGTTATGCTCTGCAGCTTGTGTCTGGCAGCACAGGTGGCCCTAGGACTCAGACTTGAAATCTCATCCCCAGCACTTGTACCTTACCTTGTTTCCTGCAAGGTACAAAGTAGGGATGAAAATCCTGAGATGCTTTGCTTAACTTATCAGACAGCCATAACAAAAGTGGAGTTTAACAAATGCGTCATTGGCTGGGCATGGCTCATGCCTGTAATCCCAACACTTTGGGAGGCCGAGGCAGGTGGATTGCTTGAGGCCCGGAGTTGGAGACCAGCCTGGTCAACATGGTAAAATCCCATCTCCACCTAAAGTACAAAAATTAGCTGGGCTTGGTGGCACACGCCTGTAATCCCAACTACTTGGGAAGCTGAGGCATAAGAATCACTTGAACCTAGGAAGTGGAGGTTGCAGTGAGCCGAGATCGTGCCACTGCACTCCAGACTGGGTAACAGAGCAAGACTGTCCAAAAAAACAAACAAAAAACTACAACAAATGCTTCATGATGTTAGCACAACATCAGAGTTAAATTGGCCTCGATATGGAACCAACATTGTTGGGGTAACATTAGGAGTTATTGCAAGGATGTTCCCAATGCACGTCCTACTTACCAGTAACATAATCCTACTCGAGGCCTCTTTTAAACACCTCCAATTGAGCTGTGAGTATCTATTTGGATTTGGGAACATGTTCTCATTACCTGAGTTTTATAATCTAGGCCCTTGGCTTCCAGGCCTGTTTCAGGACTAATAATCATGTTTGTGGTAATTGTGTTCCAGTCGACCAGTGGATCCTGTGCAGAGTCTTAAATACTGCACAGCTGTTATCAGACACGTCAGCAACTCGTCCTGCAACAAAAGACTCAGCAGAGACTAGATTTACCCTAGTCCGACTAGAGCCTGCATTCTTGAGACAGTCTTGCCAATGGTGAAAATGTGGATATTGTGGATTCGTGTCCTGCAGCCTGCCACTGACTGCTCTTGCCAGAAAAGTAAGACTGAGAAAGAATAAAGCAGTCCTGCCTTCACAGAGCTGGCCAGGCACTCATAGCTGTGCCTGGGTGTCCTGTTGAACAGAAACAACTCCCGAGAACACCAACATCAGGCAAGGCCACTCTTATGACAAGGGGGGGTACAAAACACAAACAAGACCACTCTGTAATCATGTCTGAACACGGAGAAAACATAAGCCTTGTCCAAACCACAAATGTGACCAAGTACCACCTCACCCCCCAATCCTGGCTAATATGAGTGACTGCTGCTTCTTTACCAACCACAGCTGTAGCCTGGCTCTAATTTTCTCTGCTTCTAGAGAACATTTGTTAAACCATCCAATCATAGAATTCCCCCCACCCCCACCCCCCGCACCAACTTCCAATCCAGAGCAACACCTGGCTTCCCTAAACGCTCCCCAAAACCACCTGACACAGTGTCATGCCAGATGCCTATTAACTTCAGTAGGGATGGCGCCAGGTTCAAGGGGCCAAAGAAAAGACTCAGAGACATGGAGTTTACTGGTAACTTACATACGGGGACGATCCAGTGGCAGTGGGTTCAACAGGAGAACACCCTCCCCCTAACAACCCGGCAACCTTCATTTACCCTAAACAAAGGGCCTCCATCCCCTTCAGGACCCACACTGCTTTGGCCAGGCCAGAGGCTCAGATGTTCCCCATGGTCTCTGGTTGGCCATGCTGGGAACTCCAAACACACATTCAGGTGCACTTGACATATGGGGTCATTCTCACCTGACAGGTTTTCGCTGCTGGGGTGCCTTTAACATACCCAGGTGCAAATCCTCTAGGTTGTCCTTTCTCACACCTTCTTATTGAGAGCCCCCGCCCCATCACCGCCTCTGTTCCCATCACCGCCTCTGTTCCCATGGTATGTGTTTCCCCCGCCTGCAAGGAGAAGAAAACTGCTTGTTCAACTCTAGGTGTGTTCTTGGGAGTGTGTGGCTACAGTGCAGTGACAATATAGACAGCAAGATGAAGTCCAGGCTTAGGGTGAAAGCTTTGGTGACCCACTTAGCAAAATGCTAGTATTGAGTATTACTCCTGTCCCAACCTCCCTTTCCAATGGGCCCACTTGCTTCTGAGCAGACAGGCCAAGCTGGACATCAGCAACAGAGTTTCTAAAAATTTAGAGAAAGAGCCACACTGTCCTACACAGTGATCAAGTGTGTACTGGGAAGAGGGAAGTCAAAAGCAGAAAAGAGCCCTCTGTTAAAAAGGAGGAGGTGGTGGTGGTGGCAGTGGATGGGTAGCTGAGGTGCTAATTGGAAATATCCACAGACTGTTGGCCTGCACTGTAAGGCCACCCATCATGCTGCTGTCCCAAACTTTCATTGCAGGGCGGGTGAGGGAGCTGATGGGGGCTGGCAGTCCTTAACAGCTGCCCTGGCCATCAAAGCCAGTAGCCTTTTGTTTCTTTCTTTCTTTCTTTTTTAATATATACAATTTTTTTTTTCCACCAGTTCATTTGGGACTCTTGGAGACATTCTGCCTCCCCGGCCCCTGTGTGCTGCTGTAGTGATGTCAGTTCCCCTCTTAAACACTTGGCATTAGCTATTAGGGTTAGAGTGGCTGACACAGATCTGGATCACTCCCCACTATTTTTTCAGATGAATGTGGGACTCACCCAGCTATTTTAACACTATTTAAATTTTTGACTGAAAAGAGTTATGTAAGGCCGGGCGTGGTGACTCATGCCTGTAATCCCAGCACTTTGGGAGGCCAAGGCGGGCGGATCACCTGAGGTCAGGAGTTCAAGACCAGCCTGACCAACGTGGTGAAATCCCATCTCTACTAACAATACAAAAATTAGCCAGGCGTGGTGGCAGGCGCCTGTAATCCCAGCTACTTGGGATGCTAAAATGGGAGGATAGCTTGAACCGGGAGACAGAGGTTGCAGTGAGCCAACATCGGGCCACTGCACCCCAGGCTGGGCGACAGAGTGAGATACCATCTCAAAAAAAAAAAAACAAGTATGTAAGCAAGAGGGGGCTAGGATCTTTACAGCGATTCTCAATTTCAGCTGCACACTGGAATCACCTTGGGAGTTTTAAACATACTGCCACTGCCTGGGCCTAGCCCTAGTGTCTGATGAAATTGGCCCCAGGTACAGCCTGGGCATTGGGATTGTTAATAAATAAATAAATACAAACCCAGGAGATTCCAGAGTAAAGCCAAGAGCACCACTGCCAAATCAAACAGCGGTTTGTATCACAATAGAGCCCACTCCACATCCACAAGGATGGCTATATGTAAGTAAATAAAGAAACACATCTTAAAAACCAGAAAATAAGTGTTGGTAAGGATGCGGAGAAATTGGATCCCTCGTACATTGCTAGCAGGAATATAAAATGGTGCAGCTGCTGTGGACAATAGTTTGGCGGTTTGTTGAAAGGTTAAACAGAATAACTGTATGATCTAGCAACTCCACTCTTGGGTATATACACAAAAGAATTGAAAACAGGTGTTGAAACAAAAACACGAATGTTTATAGCAGCATTATTCAGTTATTCACAATACCCAAAGGTGGAAACAATCCAAATGTCCATCAACAGATGAGTGGATAAACAAAATGTAGTAGAGCCATACCATGGAATATTATTTAGCCATGAAAAGAATGAAGTCCTGATGTATACTACAACATGGATGAATTTCAAAAGCATTATGCCAAGGGAAAAAAGCCAGTCACAAAAAAAATCTGTTGTATGATTCCATTTATATGAAATGTCCAGAATAGGTAAATCCATAGAGACAGGAAGTGGGAGGGATGGGGAATGTGATTGCTTCATAGGTAAGGGTTTCCTTTTGGGGTGACAAGAATGTCTTAGAACTAGATGTAATGGTTGCACAACATTGTAAATGTGCTAAATGCCACTGAATTGTTCACTTTCAAATGGCTAATTCTATGTTATTTCATTTTAGCTCATTTTAAAAAAAAGAGGCAGCTTATAGCCACATCAAGTTTGAAAGGTAAAGCTGTATAGAAATTTTTAATAAGCAGGCTTCGTCACCCAAAAATTTCAAGTAAATGTCTAATGGGAGGGAATTGAAGTGAGGTGTTGGCCAAAAAAAAAAAAAAAAAAAAAAAAAAGGCAAAAATGAAGGCTGCTGGGAAACCAGCTACCTGGTTGTGGTTTTCCCAGAGATGTGCGGACAGGTGGGGACAATCCTATAACCCAGAGGCCCAGCACTTTACGAGTGTTACAAGTGCCTGTAGAGACTGAAAGAAATGTTTTTCTCTGTCTTGGCCGCAAGACCACCACTACCCCTAAGTTCAGGTCTTTTCTCATTTCACCATAAAATTTAAGTCAAAAATCTCTTTTTTTTTTTTTCCTTGAGACAGGATCTTGCTCTGTCACCCAGGCTGGAGTGCAATGGTGCGATCTTGGCTCACTGCAGCTTCAAACTCCTGAACTCAATTGATCCTCCCACCTCAGCCTCCCAAGTAGCTGGGACTACAAGCATGCACCACCATGCCAGGCTAATTTTGTTTATTTTCTGTAGAGACGAAGTCTCACAACCTGGCCAAGGCTGGTCTGGAACTCCTGGGCTCGGTATCTTCCCACCTCACCTCCCAAAAATGCTGGGATTGCAGATGTGAGCCATCATGACTGGGCAAGTAAAAAAATTCTAAATATTTGATGGCCCAAGAGGAAAGACATCTCACCAGTGAAGCCTATAGAATGCCCTGGGGTAAATATATTTCTTGGGCCACTAGGAAGGTGAGGCCAGCTCCTCTGACACTTACCTGCTTTGATAGTTTCATCAGCTTCCAATACAAAATTATTTCATGCTTACAATAGTTCTAAGAGGTAGGTGAAATTATCCTCATTTAACAAATGGGTTAACTGAGGCACAAAGAGGTTAGGTAGCTAGAAAGTGGGAGAGCCAGGACTTGAACCCAAGCGGGTGGCTCAGGAGTCAGGCTGTTTACCCCCTCACCTTGCTGACTCTGATCGCCCTGCCTAGTTGTCCCAAAGTGTCTCCACTTTTCTTAGGACTCCACAAACCTCAGGTGTGTGAGTCTGCTTACCTCCCACCAGTAGGCACCCCCATCCCCGTCAGGGTGTGTGCGATTGGAGGGGGTGTCCTCTCTCCCTGCTCTCTGAAGCTATTCCCTAACTCCACCAAACAACTTCTGGGGCGAAATTCCTACCCCTACCTATTACTAGCTGTGTGATAGTGTACAAGTTCATCAGCCTCTCTGCTTCCGTCCCTCTCACTAAAATAGAGCTAATAATTACCTCATCGAGTTGTTGTGAGAATTAAATGAATAGATATCTGGCAAGCACCGATGGCAGTGTCTGACACATGACTAGCATTCAATAAATAGCAGCTCCATTGAAGAGGACATTGATTTTGTTATGGAGGTGTCACACTCCTTCGGGACTCCTTGCTTTTTACTTATTTTTATTCCTATTTTTTTGTTTCTTGAGACAGAGTCTGCTCCGTCGCCCAGGCTAGAGTGCAGTGGCATGATCTTGGCTCACTGCAACCTCCGCCTCCCGAGATCAAGCGATTATCTGGCCTTAGCCCCCAGAGTAGCTGGGATTACAGACGCACACCACCATTTGCCTGGCTAATTTTTATATTTTAGATAGAGATGGGTTTTCATCATGTTGGCCAGGCTGGTCTCGAACTTCTGACCTCAAGTGATCCACCCGCCTCAGCCTCCCGAAGTGCTGGGATTACAGGCGTGAGCCACCGCACCGGCCTACTTATCTTAACATGTGTTTGATACAACTTAACAGTCAGGGGCAGTCTCGGAAGCTGCTTGCAGTGGCATTTGATGTGAAGCACTATGTTGCACAGTGGCAGCAGCACCCTGTCTCTTCACCTGCTAAATCTTGGGTGCCTGGAACACCCTCCTTTCTCCAGTGGAAAAATCCATCCAGGAGCATTCAAGGCCCAGTTCAAGTGGCGCCCCCTGGCCCAGGCAGAGCTGCGCACTCACTCATTTACCTCCATGTTTCCACAGCACGGTGTTCAGCCCACCAGTGAAAAACAGCCCAATTTGTATTAATGGTACCATGTTAGCTCCCTGCCAGCTCCCCAAGAACTTGACCTGTTTCTCTCTCGCCAACACTCCTTCCTTAATGGGACTACAGTCCAAAACGTTTGAGGCCAAGGTTAGGAGCTTACTAGTGAAATAAACTACTAAGGGAACAACCCTGGTGTCCTAGTTCACAGACCAGAGCTCTTTTCATTAAACTAAACTTTTCATGAAATTGTCTTCATGTCTAACTTCCGTTATTGAATGCCTAGGATAGATCACGGTATTTGTTAAGTATTATGAGTTATTTATATGTGTTATTTCTAACCTTCCGAACCCAGCAAGATTCATTCTCTCATTTAAATACTGTATTGAGACACCGAGGTCAAGTGACTTGCTCAAGGCCTCATGCCAGTCTGTGGCAGAGTGAGGCTTGGCTTGCGGGTCAGTCTGACTCAAAGTCAGTAGAATTTCTAGTCTGTCATCGTGTTGCTACTCAGTACAGGAAATGAGTACCGAAAAAAACCCTGAATGGCTCTTTTAAAACACACTCATTCTACATGCAGACAATTGTTATTTTAAGGAAAAGTCTAGAAGAAAAAGAGAGATTACATTTTGGCATGCAAAGGCAAAACAATAAATATTCTTTTTTCCCGTTCCTGGATCCCATTTCAACGTCTTCAAAGCAAGTAAATTTATGCTTGTTGACCCAACTCTTATTTTCAAATCTTTTTAAACTCCATTTTCAACTTCTTCCCCGTGGCACAACCAGTCCCATGACTCCCCTCTGTCAGACTCTGAGTATCTGCCTAAAATCATTACACAGCAATCACTGCTAGGATTCACTCCTCTCTACTAAGCCATAGGTTTCTTCTGGTTATGTTGTATGTTGCCTGGCATATTACCATGTTAGTTATAAAGGTCTTGTACTTTAAGGATATATTCATGTCAGTATTTTAAAAATATGTTCATTTGGCCAGGCACGGTGGCTCACGCCCAGCACTTTGGGAGGCTAAGGTGGACGGACTGCTTGAGCCCGTGAGTTTGAGACCAGCTTGGATAACATAGAAAAACCAGGCATCTACAAAAAATACAAAAAGTAGCCAGGCGTGGTGGCACGTGCCTGTAGTCCCAGCTACTTGGGAGGCTGAAGTGGGAGGATTGCTTGAGCCCGGGAGGCTCCAGTGAGCCATGATTGTGCAACTGCACTCCAGCCTGGGTGACAGAGTGAGACCCTGTCTCAAGATCTATACACACACACACACACACACACACACACACATATACACACACACATATATATACACACACACACATATATGTATATTGTGTGGAACTTTGTCCTTTAATAATCTTAAATTGCATTTTATCAAGCTTCTTTACAAATGCATAGTTTTCTCATTTTTGTCTGAAAGTAATAGTAAGTATACTTGTTGACAGTAAAACTCCACAAGTAAACATGACTGTATATTATTTTAAACTTGCTTCTTCAAAAAAATAAAAAAAAAACCTAGGTTATTGCTCTTTGGTTATTTGCAATTAATCAAAAATAATTTAAAAGCCTCTAGTTATGCTTGTGTAAAAAAGAAAATTTTGCTGCAATGCAAGATGCCTGCCAAATTGAAAAAATAAACCTAAAAGAACTTTCCTTTGCTACGACAAAGCAATGGTGTGATGATCACCAGTTGGGCCAGACAGACATCATGTGTCTTCTGCTGTGATGTACTGAGAACTCAACATTCTTTCTGTAATCTTCTTGCCAAAAATGCATAACCTGAATCTAATCATGGCAAAACATCAGACAAATTCAAACTAAGGGAACAAGGGAACTTCCACACAATTAATGGCCTATACTCTTCACAAAATGTCAAGGCAAAACAATACAGAGAAAGGGTAAGTAACTGTTATAGATGAAAAGAGATTAAAGAGATGTGACAACTAAATCACAATGTCCTAGACCAGGAAAAATAAAAAAGAAAGCCATAAAAGCCATTATTGGGACAGTTGACCAAAGCAGAGCAGGGACTGTGGATTAGACAAGAGCATTGTGTCAATGTTAAATTTCTTGACTTTGATCAGTGTACTGTGGTTATGTAAGAGAATGTCCCTGTTCTTAGGAATTACACACCGAAGCATTTTGTATAAAGGGGCAATATGTTTCCAATTTATTTTCACATAGTTTGGGGGGAAAATAGGCATGTACAAATAAAAAGAGAGAAAAAGACTGATAATGCAAATGGAGCAAAATGTCAACAGTTGTCAAAACTGGGTAAAGGTATTTATACAAAACTTTTTGTACTATTTCTGCAACTTTTTGTGCACACATTTAAAAGTATATCAAAATTAAAGGTTATCAAAAAAACAATAGATGTATAGAAGATAAAAGAATATTACAAAAGAAAAAGAAGAACAAAGCAACGCTCCTGAAATGTACATGACACGGCGGAGTCTAAGCCATGTTTAAATCTTTTGTTAATGGGCAAGTTTGATTTAAGAGAAAGAAACATTCTGCATTTTAAAGTGCAGGGTTGAGGAAAAAAGGAAGGTTGCCTTTTTTATACTTTCAGCCCATTGTTCACAGACTCAATTTAAACAAAACAAAACAAAACAGAAAACCTAACACATTCCTCCCATGGGAGATTCATGGCCCATTCAGCCACACTAGTAGGCCTCTAGGTCACCCTCCCACCTTCACTGATGACTTTGATGCAGCCGTTACCTCAATGCCTGCCTCATCCCGGGTAGAGTTTTGGCTTCTCTGTGCATGAGACAGCCAATGTCCCATCTCAATTCTTTGACCTCCTCAGCACTAATCATTCTGGATACACTTGTGGGTGAGGAGATAGAGGGTGGGAGGGAGGAAGCGGAGGAGTTACGAGGAGGAGGCAGCTGGTGTAAAGGGAATGAGGCTACTCAGAATACGTGTGCTATACCCGTTCTGTGACCGTATCAGGACCTTCAGTCCCTGACCACCTCATTTCCTCCTCACTTGATCCCTCACCTTCTCATTTTAGTTCTCTCCCCATGGTTGGTCACATCAGTCACATCATGTCTTCAATTCTTCAATCCCTCATCCTTTGACACTGCAAACTCCCAACCCTAGACCAATCCAGCCTTTTGCCTTCTACTGTCCTTCTCAATTGTTGTTCAGGATAATGGGAAAACCTTACACTGGTGCTGACTCATATATACTCTGTGTGTGTGTGTGTGTTTTCTTCAAAGCAATTGGGCTTTCATCCCATTCAGCAATCCTTATTGACCTTTTCTCAGTTCATTACTTGATCTTTGTTTTTATAATAGATTTTTGAAACCTCCTCTTCCTGTGGCTTCCATGACATCACTACCTTCTGGTTCCCCCTGCTTCTTCAATGTGACAGTGCCTTCACCAACTTCTTCCTGTCTCCATGTTTTTCTGTAAATGTTGAGCTTCTTACAGCTTCCATCCTTGGCACGTCTTCTCTCCTTTCCCTGTACCAATGGTTCTCAAATCTGGCCACATATTAGAATCAACTGGAAAACTTTAAAAGATTGTCATGCTTGGGTCTCATCCCTGATTTGTCTGTGGTATGTCCCAGGCATTGGGGTCTTTTTAAATTCCTCCAAGTGATTCTAAGGTGCAGGCAAGGTGGAGAACCTCTTTCTCCAGGGGATCTCATCTATGCCTACAGTTGTAGCCACCTGCATGCAGATTCCTAAATCTCCGTCCCTGGGTCCTATTCCTTCCCCTGAGCTTTGGACCTATTTATTGTTCCTCTTCACCCTCTGCAATTTCAAAGTCAAATGACCAAACTGAACTTTTTACCTTCTTCCCCCACTTGGTCTTTCTTGTGCAGTCTTAAACTTGAGACATTTACATGCTCATAAATAGTGAAAAAAACAGACTCTGTACCGCAGCCCACGGAGCTGACCACATCAGACACTTTGGACTAATTCTTGATTCCTTCCCTTCACTTCCTACACCGTATCACCAAATCTTCCTTTCTCACACCAAATCTTCCTTAAATTCATCTCATCATTTCCCCCATGCCCTCTTTCTAATTATCTAAATTTGGGCCTTTATTCTTTCTCTCCTGTATAATAATAATTGGCTCCTTGCAATTCTTGCCTTGCCTTCTTCAATTGTTACCTTTCCAGAATACAAATCTAATGATGCAACAACTCCCTTGCTAAAACTCTTCAATGGCTGCCAGTTGCCTACAGAATAAAGATCAAATGCTACATGTGGCTTAAAGACATCTCATGATCTGGCTTTACCCTGCCTTTTGTCACTCAACTCCTATTATTCCTCCAAAGATACAGGACTCTAAACTTGCTAAGTTGCCGTAAGTCTCAGACATAACATGGTCTTTCTTTTTTTTGAGATGGAGTCTTGCTCTGTTGCCCAGGCTAGAGTGCAGTGGCACAGTCTCAGCTCACTGCAACCTCTGCCTCCCGAGTTCAAGCGATTCTCCTGCCTCAGCCTCCCGAGTAGCTGGGATTACAAGCGCCTGCCACCACGCCCAGCTAATTTTTTGTATTTTCAGTAGAGATAGGGTTTCACGATGTTGGCCAGGCGCTGGTCTCAAACTCCTGACCTCGTGATCCGCCTCCCTCGGCCTCCCAAAGTGCTGGGATTACAGGTGCGAGCCACCGTGCCCGGCCAGCATGGTCTTTCATGAGCTAATAATGTTAAGAAAAGTTACCCAAAATTTGGAAATAAAATTATATATTAAGTAATAAAAGATTACTCTCTGGTCTTTCTGTGTCTCACTGGAGTATTATTTAAAAAGTAAATCTATGTTGCCTAATGTAGAGCAGTGCTGTGCAATTGAGCCACAAATACAATTTTAAGTTTTCTAGGAGCCACATTAAAAAATAAGTAGAAAGAAGCCAGATAAGGCCAGGCACGGTAGTTCACACCTGTAATCCCAGCACTTTGAAAGGCTGAGGCAGATGGATCACTTGAGGTCAGGAGTTTGAGACCAGCCCCACCAACATGGTGAAACCCCATCTCTACTAAAAACAGAAAAATTATCTGGGTGTGATGGTGCACGCTTGTAATCCCAGCTACTCAAGAGGCTGAGGCAGGAGGATCGCTTAAACCTGGGAGGCGGAGGTTGTGGTGAGTTGAGATCGTGCCACTGTACTCCAGCCTGGGTGACAGAGTGAGACTCCATCTCAAAAAAAAAAAAAAAGAAACCAGATAGATTCCTGTTAATAATGCATAACATTTTACCTAAAGTATTTAAAACAATATTCTTCCAATATGTAAAAACATTATTAATGAGATATTTTAGATTCTCTTTTTCATCGTAAGCCTTTGAAATACAATGAGTATTTTACACTCACAGCACATCTTTGGATGCTAGATTTTCATGGGAAGTGCTTCATCTGTATTTAGGTTTCATAAAATTTGCATTTGGAAGAAAAGTGGATTCACATATCCAAGTTGTTTTAACATACCTGAAAGTTTTCGTGTAACTGAATTGAGTAGCAAAAATTATTTTCCTTTAATATTTGCATCCTCATTGACAAAACGAGCTTTTTTTTTTTAGAAGTAGTGATTTTACTTTGAAGAAAAAGGATGTCAGTTTCAAAATCATGTCTGTCCAAGTTAAGTAAATACACTAATTTGTGTCAACTCCATATTATCAACATTGAATTCAAAGAGGTATTGCATGATTTGAGAAGTAATTCTAAGTTTATCAATATAAACAAAGCATTCTTTAAAATTTTCTATAGTTTTTGCAGCCAATTTACATGACTGTCTATTAATAAAGTCTTATGCATATTTGATTCATGTTAGAAAAAGGTATGAAATCATTATTATTGACTTGCATCACAAAAAAGTTCAATTTCAACATTAATCCTTTAACCGTCTAGCTAAGTCACAAATAAGCTTTTCCTTTTCTTGGAGTTTTAAATTTATCTTGTTCCTATGCAGTGTAATATCCATGAGAAAACACATAAATCACATTGCTATTTTTTTCTTTGCTGTATATTTGGCAAGCACTCCTTTTGTTTCAAGAAAATCTTGAATTGGAGTTAACAGCTTGGTAAAACTCTATGGCTTAACCAATGAGCACTGGCAATGAATACGAGAGTAAATTCATTGTCTTTAATTTCTTTCAACTGTTCTTTAAACTGGTGATGAGTCACACACAGCATTTGCACGTATATGCTGAACAATTTTAACAACAGTATTCATGACTCCTTTCACAGAGTCTGTTTCAGAAAAGGGAGACCAAATATTTTCGGTATGTGTCATACAGTGATATGAAGTCACCAGGAAAACATCAGACTCCTATTTTAAAATTACAATACATCTGGAATTTTGACCTAACATGGCTGGAGCAGTATTCATTGCGATTTTTTTTCATATCTAACTGAAGTTCTTCCTTGAGAGATGTAAAAGATTTTTAAAAATTTTTACCGTAAGTTTTTAAAGGTATGAGTTGGCATTTCTTTGTAAATATGGGAGTCCTTTGAGTCAAAACATACCCAAAATATTAATTGGGCAGTGTCATAGATCACATGAATCATCTAAAGTAGTTGCAATTTTTCAAATTTTAAATTAATTAATCTTGGATACTGGTCTTGTATTCTACAGGCAATTATTTTGTGGTTTAATTGAAAAGCTTTCATTTTTTGTAAAATATATTTTAAAGTCTTTTCATTACAACTTTTAAACAAAATTTACATAACTGAAATAATTTCTTTTACTATTGCCATCTAAAACTGTTTTTCTTTTTTGTGCAGAATCCAAGCCAGTATAAAGCTAGCCAAAGTTCCAAGCTCAGAGCCTGTTATCACTTTTTAAACCATTTTTATTGGACATTCAATTTTGAATTCTGACAACTACTTTTATTGATTTCTTTTCACTTTTGTTATCAAATTCACTCTGTATTTGCTGAAAATGTCTCTTAATATTGTCCGCTTTGTTATCTTTGAACAATTTTTACACAACAAACAGCTTTTTTTTGTTTTGCTTTGCCTTGGCAAATTGCCTCAAATTTGCAATATAGCTTTTTCCCGTTTTTGTTTCTCTATTCCAGGCACAGCAGTAATAGTCTCTACCTCTCCACCCAATGCTGCCTTTGTTTTACATTTAAAACAGTCCACACATTTTTTAATTTAAAAAAAAGCAGTTTAATTATATCATAATTTAAGGCATAAATACTTCAATTTAGTTGCCAATTTTGATTTACATAAGTATCGTTGTAATTAGTGCTGTCTGTATAAAAT
This sequence comes from Piliocolobus tephrosceles, assembly GCF_002776525.5. Taxonomy (NCBI): domain Eukaryota; kingdom Metazoa; phylum Chordata; class Mammalia; order Primates; family Cercopithecidae; genus Piliocolobus; species Piliocolobus tephrosceles. Next base: position 1,578,106 of record NC_045456.1, read on the forward strand.
ATTCAAATGAACACATTTCAGTGTTACATCAGTGCATAGAAAAACATCATTTAAATTGAATCAATGTCAATCAGACACTGACTAGAGTAATAATATGTTTACATGTAATACTGAAAATGACTCATGCACTGGACACACACAGTACAATGCAGCAATATCTTTTTTTTTTTTTTTTTTTGAGACAGAGTCTTGCTCTGTTGCCCAGGCTGGAGTACAGTGGTGTGATATCAGCTCACTGGAAACTCTGCCTCCCAGGTTCAAGCGATTCTCCTGCCTCAGCCTCCTGAGTAGCTGGGGTTACAATTGCCCGCCACCATGCCCAGCTAATTTTTGTATTTTTAGTAGAGACGGGGTTTTGCCATGTTGGCCAGGCTGGTCTCGAACTCCTGACCTCAAGTGATCTACCCGCTTTGGCCTCCCAAAGTGCTGGAATTACAGGCGTGAGCCACCGTGCCCGGCCCAATGCAGCAATATCTTAACATAGGCCAAGATGCCACGGTTAAAGTAAAATATTGTCCTGCCTAAACAATAAATTTGACACTACTGTTTCTAAATTAAACTTAAGTAAAATTAAAACGAATAATTTAGTTCCTAAGGTGCACTAGCCTTTCAAGTACTAGCCTTTCAAGTACTCTGTAGCCACATGTGGCTAGAGGCTACCATATTGTAAAGCACAGTTCCAGAGAAATGTAACTTTGTTTAACTTACCAATCGCTATTGATTAGAGCCTAGATTCTGCAAAACTACATATTTGCATATTAACTTGCAGGAAAGACTGATAAGATTATGAGCAATTTTTATTTGGTTCAGTAGAAATGCGAATGATTTCTGCCAGATAAAAATGATCACAACAATAGTTGCATTTGTATATAACTTTATATCTTACTCTCAGCAATGTTATTTCAGCATTCTTTCTTTTCATATAATGCTGCCCTTACATTTGATATGGTAGAAGAATATTTGAGAATGCATAAAGATATTCACAAACTATTGTTAAGTGAGACAAGCAGATTGCAAAAGAAAAAATACAGATTGGTTATATTTTTACATGCTTTTAAATATATTTATATTCTGGAAAAATAGGAAGGATATAAACAAAGATTGTTTACCATTACCTGTGGATGGGATTATGCATGATATTGAAATATTTTTGGGGGGCTGTCTTCATTTTTAAAACTACAGTTGTACTGAGAAAAATACCATGCGAGTATTACATCCTTTTAACTCAGGTTCACCACGGGGGCTTTTTCTCATCACCTCTTCTCTGATCCTATAAAACCCAGGCCTTACTCTGAAAACATTTAGCAACAGTGGTAATCCTAGGTACTTGTCAGCTAACTCAAATATTACTTTTTAAAAATGATGATGATGATGATAAATATGTATACAAGACTTTGGAGTCCTCTACCTGTCTCTTCCATAACTACGCTGTGTTTTTTCAACTGCTTACTGAAATGTTGTGCTTTTTTTTAAAGCATTTTCCTGTGAATAATACTTCCGTGTGCCTAAATTGTGAATAAATTGAGAACGCCTTACAAATGTAGCAACAAAAACCAAGTGCATATTTCTGTCAGTGCCTGTTTCTCTCCCCAGGCCCCACAGATTTTAATAATTTTTATATTTTTCTTTTTCTCTAGATCTACCCTGTGAACTCTTGACCCAGGGGCTGTATTTTATTAGCCACTGTGGTTTGATGCCTAGGATAATTCCTGGCATGTAACAAGGGAGTGGGTGTGCTATAACTCTGTGAAGAGTGAATGAAAGAATAAGAATTTGACCTGGAATGGAGGCTCATGCCTGTAATTCCAGCACTTTGGGAGGCCAAGGCAGGAGGATTGCTTGAGCTCAAGAGTTTGAGATCAGCCTGGGCAACATAGCAAGACCCCCATCTCTACGAAAAATTAAAAAATTAGACAGGCATGGTGGTGTACTCCTATGGTCCCAGTTACTCAGGAGGCTGAGGTGGGAGGCTCACTTGATCCTGGGAGTCTGAGGCTGCAGTCAGCTGTGATCACGCCACTGCACTCCATCCTAGGCTACAGAGTGAGACACTATCTCAAAAAAACAAACAAAAAAAGGAATTCCCACTCAGTCATACTTTGTGTCCCATCTTAGGCACTGGGAATATAGCCACGAACATCTGTGCATTTGGAATGTAAGAGGACTGTGATTCAATCACTTGAATATGATCAAATAATGTATTTAAAGACAGAAATTAAAAGACATGGAACCAAGAGGGCAACATAGACTCGACTAGTTTTATACAGTAGGATGTTTATCCTAGCTCGAAAATCAATGCATTATTGTTAAAAACAGAAGCAGCATTCTTTACAGACTTCTTTCTTAGCAGGCACCTAATTCTAACTCCATACGAAAAACCTAAAATAAAAAGGCTTTCTTTCTTTCTTTCTTTCTTTCTTTCTTTCTTTCTTTCTTTCTTTCTTTCTTTCTTTCTTTCTCTCTCTCTCTCTCTCTTTCTTTCCTTCCTTCCTTTCTTTCTTTCTCTCTTCCTTTCCTTCCTTCCTTCCTTCCTTTCTTTCTTTCTTTCCCTTTCTTTTTTTCTTTCTTTCTCTCTCTTTCTTTCTTCCTCTTCTTCCTTTCCTTTCTTCCTTTATCTTTCTTTTTCTTTCTCTTTCTCATTCTCTCTCTCTCTCTCTCTCTCTCTCCTCTCCTCTCCTCTCCTCTCCTCTCCTCTCCTTCCTTTCTTCCTTCCTTCCTATCTCATGACTTGGGATCCAAATCACAACTTGGCAAACCTACACAGAGTGTGTAGCATTCTGTTTTAAGTGCTGTTGAACTACAAGTAGAATCGAATGTTTTCATCAAAGCTGGATATCCACCTTCTTGCCAGCTGTGGACCCTACCCACTGGGTGATCCATCAATAGATGCTCTTCCTTCTGTCTGTATTCCTATGGTATACGTAGGATGTAATCTGTAAGTCAAATGTAAATCTGACTTAGGGTCCCTCAATCGTGGTAGTTATGGTGGTTTAAGTTCATATAGCAAGAATTACTTTAAAAATAGAGTAAGATACCCCACAGATTACTTATTAATTATAACGGAGAGGTCTGGCTAGATAAGAGCTTATCTATATGATCCAACTTCCATCACTAATAATTGACATCGTATGCCTCCTGATGTGATGCAGTGGTGTCAGAGTTAGCCATTGTCGCATGATAAGCCATAGTGGCTTAAAATAACAATCGGGGGACCTTAAAATTGAATACAAACAGAAACAAGTGAACTGATGCATTTCTCAAATAAAAACATAATCACACTGGAAAGGGGGCATTAATCCAAATAACTTTAAACAAATAATGAACTCTAGTCAGAAAGCTTATTTTTGGCATAGGCATAAATTCACAATTCTGAAACTACTTTCAATATGGTCTAGGGTTAAGCAAATAAGTAAATACATTGTGGATAATGGGATCCAGTTTTTTCATTATTGGGGAAGGCAGTTACAATTATGGAAAGTGGGAAGAACAGATTGAATGTCACTGTGTTGGATTGGAGCTGGGGGTATCATTGGGAAGTCATGACTGTATATTATGTATATATATATGTAGATCAATATAGATAGCTAGATATAGAAATGAATATAGATATGTGTATATATATTGAATACATATGTAAATGCATGTGTGTGTACACATATATGCATGTGCAAATATGTACATACAGACATCTCTTTCCCAGCTCTGTCTGTTGACAGGCTCTAGAAGCAATGACACCTCAGTAATGATAAACATACCCAGCACCCAGATCTTGCTTTCTACATAACATTCTCCACTAAAAGGAATCAGAGCTGGGGCAAGGAAAATACAAGATGAGCCTGGATCATCTTGTGTTAAAAAGTAGAGGAGAACTCAAGAAATAATGGAGACATGTTAAAAAGCCACAGGAGCCAGTTTGAAGAACTCCCACTGGTCAACTCTGAAACAATTTGAGCATGAAAGCAAATACTAGTATTAAGAGTTATAATTTATTGAATAAAGTGAGAATCCTTGAGTCCACACTTAAATGAACAAACAAACGAACAAACAAATAAGAAGAGAAAGATCTTCCTTACAGTAGAAAGCCAAATTATAAATGTAGAAAGAATAATGGAAATATGACAATAACTATTTGGTGGCCATTATAATAATAATTGATTCTGGCAAGAATCATTAATGGATGCTAAAGCCAGCGAGTGAAAGTTTTAGTAGTAAGAAGACATTTACAGAGTCATAAAGTATCTCTCCAGAAAGCATTTTCTAATTACAAAGAAAAAAGCAGTAAATTTACATACAGTTGCTGACAGTTACCAACTAAGCCAAATGATCAAAGTTAACATTGTCAGTAATGGAGCTAATTGACAGCATGTGCCTCCTTATATGAGGCACTAAGAAGTACTCTGTGTCAATTCTGTGGGATTCCTGAATAATATAAATCTAGTCATGAGGAACATCAGACAAACTGAAAGTGAAGGACAATCTACCGAAAAACTGGCCTGCATGTTTCAAAAAATGTCAATGTCGTGAAATACAAACAAAGACTCAAGAATTATTTTAGATGAAAGAAGACCAAAGAGACATAATAACTGAAGGCAACACATATTTTAGAAGTTTTTGTTTTTTGTTTTGCTTTAAAAGATATTATTGGGACAATTGGTGAAATCTTAATCAGGTATATAGGTCAGACTATAGTATTGTATCAATGTTAATGAACTATTTTTGATAAGAGTGAAATATGGGTAGAGATAGATAGATGATAGGTGGACAGAGATTGAGAGAGAAGAATAAAGCAAATATAGGAAAGGATTAACATTGGGGACTCTGGATATCTGAAAATTCATTGTACTATTCTTGCAAATTTTTGGTAAGTCTGAAATTATGTCAATAAATGTTTTTTGAATTATTATTATCTCTTACTGTTCTGTGAGTTTACTGGGCTCAGCTAAGCAGGGTCTCTCATCCAGCATAATAAGATGGCAGCCGGGGCTGGAGTCAGTTGAAGACTCAACTGGACTGGACATCCAAGATAGTGCAAGAGGTGGAAAAAGATATTCCATGCAAATGGACACCAAAAGCGAGCAGGAGTAGCTATTCTTATATCAGACAAAACAAACTTTAAAGCAACAACAGTTAAAAAAGACAAAAGGGACATTACACAATAATAAAAGGACTAGTCCAACAGGAAAATATCACAATCCTAATATATATGTGCCTAACACTGGATCTCCCAAATTTATAAAACAATTACTAGTAGACATAAGAAATGAGATAGACAGCAACACAATAATAGTGGGGGACTTCAGTACTCCACTGACAGCACGAGACAGATCATCAAGATAGACAGTTAAAAAAGAAACAATGGACTTAAACTATATTATAGAACAAATGGACTTAACAGATATTTACAAAACATTCTACCCAACAACTGCAAAATATACATTTTATTCATCATGACATGGAACATTCTCCATGATAGACCATATGATAGGCCACAAACAAGTCTCAATAAATTTAGGAAAATCAGAATTATATCAAGTGCCTCTCAGACCACAGTAGAATAAAATTGGAAATCAATTCCAAAAGGAACCCTAAAAACCATGCAAATACATGGAAATTAAATAACCTGCTCCTGAATGATCATTGGGTCAACAATGAAATCAAGATGGAAATTAAAAAATTCTTTGAACTGAACAATAATAGTGACATAACCTATCAAAACCTCTGAGATACAGCAAAAGCAGTGCTAAGAGGAAAGTTCATAGCATTAAATGCCTACATCAAAAAGTCTGCAAGAGCACAAATAGACAGTTTAAGGTCACACCTCAAGGAACTAGAGAAACAAGAACAAACCAAACTCAAATCTAATAGAAGAAAAGAAATAGTAGAGATCAGAGCAGAACTAAATGAAATTGAAACAAACAAACAAAATACATAAGATAAATGAAACAAGAAGCTGATTCTTTGAAAAGATAAACAAAATTGATAGACCATTAGCAAGATTAACCAAGAAAAGAAGAGAGAAGATCCAAATAAGCTCAATTAGAAAAAAATGGGAGATATTACAACTGACACCACAGACATACAAAAGATCATTTAAGGCCACTATGTTCACCTTTATGGGCACAAACTAGACAACTTACAGGAGATGTGTAAATTCCTGGAAATATACAACCCTCCTAGATTAAACCAGGAAGAAATTGAAATGCTGAACAGACCAATAACAAGCAGCAAGACTGAAATGGTAATAAAAAAATTGCCAACAAAAAGAAACCAGATGGTTTCACAGCTGAATTCTATCAGACATTCAAAGAAGAATTGGTACCAATCCTATGGACACTATTCCTCAAGATAGAGAAAGACAGAATTCTCCCTAAATCAGTCTATGAAGCCAGTATTGCCCTAATACCAAAACCAGGAAAGGACGTAACGAAAAAAGAAAACTACAGACCAATATATCTGATAAACATAGATACAAAAATCTTCAACAAAATACTAGCTAACTGAATCCAGTGGCATATTAAAAAGATAACCCACCATAATCATGTGGGTTTCATACCAGAGATGCAGGTAATATACAGAAATCAGTAGCACTGCTATACACCAACAGCAACCAAGCTGAAAATCAAATCAAGAACTCAACCCCTTTTACAATAGCTGCCCCTGCACAAAAAAAATACTTAGTAATATACCTAACAAAGGAGGTGAAAGACCTCTACAAGGAAAACTACAAAACACTGCTGAAAGAAATCATAGATGACACAAACAAATGGAAATACATCCCATGCTCATGGATGGGTAGGATCAATATTGTGAAAATGACCATACTGCCAAAAGCAATCTATAAATTCAATGCAATCCCCATCAGAATACCATGATCATTCTTCACAGAACTAGAAAAAGTAATCCTAAAATTCATATAGAACCAAAAAAGAGCCCACATAGCCAAAGCAAGACTAAGCAAAAAGAACAAATCTGGAGGCATCATGTTACCTGACTTCAAACTATACAATAAAGCCATAGTCACCAAAACAGCATGGTATTGGCATGAAAACAGGCACATAGACCAATGGACAGAATAGACAACCCCAAAATAAAGTGAAATACTTACATCCAACTGATCTTTTTTTTGAGACAGTCTCACTCTTGTCTGTCCAGGCTGGAGTGCAGTGGTGCAAACTTGGTTTACTGCAACCTCCGCCTCCTGGGTGCAAACTATTATCCTGCCTCAGCCTCCCGGGTAGCTGGGATTACAGGCACTTGCCACCACACCTAGCTAATTTTTGTATTTTTTAGTAGAGATGGGGTTTTACTATGTTGGCCAGGCTGGTCATTAACTCTTGACCTCAAGTGATGCCCCTGCCTCAGCCTCCCAAAGTGCTGGGATTACAGGCATGAGCCACGGCACCTGGCCTCTAGCTGATCTTTGACAAAGCAAACAAAAACATAAAGTTGGGAAAGCACACCATATTCAAAAAATGGTGCTGGGATAATTGGCAAGACACATGTAGAAGAATGAAACTGGATTCTCATCTCTCACCTTATATAAAAATAAACTCAAGATGGATTAAAGACAAATCTAAGGCCTGAAACCATAAATATTCTAGAAGATAACATTGGAAAAAAAACTCTGGACATTGGTTTAGGCAAAGACTTCATGACCAATAACCCAAAAGCAAATGCAACAAAAACAAAGATAAATAGATGAGACTTAATTAAACTAAAAAGCTTCTGCACAGCAAAAGAAATAATCAGCAGAGTAAACAGACAACCCACAGAGTGGGAGAAAATCTTTACAACCTATACATCTGATAATGGACTAATATCCAGAATCTAAAAGGAAATCAAACAAATCGGCAAGAAAAAAACCAAACAATTCCATCAAAAAGTGGGCTAAGGACATGAATAGACAATTCCCAAAAGAAGATATACAAATGGCCAACAAACATATGAAAAAATGCTCAACATCTCTAATGATCCAGGGAAATGCAAATCAAAACCACAATAAGATACCACCTTACTCCTTCAAGAATGGCCACAATCAAAAATAAAAAAAATTATAGATTTTGGCATGGATGTGGTGAAAAGGGAACACTTCTACACTGCTGATGGGAATGTAAACTAGTACAACCACTATGGAAAACAGTGTGGAGACTCCTTAAAGAACTAAAAGTAGATCTACCATCTGATCCAGAAATCCCACTACTGGGTATCTATCCAGATGAAAGAAAGTCATTATACGAAAAAGACACTTGCACACGCATGTTTATGGCAGCACAATTCGCAATTGCAAAAATATGGAATCAGCCCAAAATGCCCACGAACCAATGGGTGGATAAATAAAATGTGATACACATATATGATATCAAATGTTAACATATGTAAAATATAATGTTATCATATATATAACATATCTATAATAACATACATATGTATATATAATATGTATTATATATTACCTATATATTATATATATATAAAATGCAATACTACTCAGCCATAAAAAGGAATGAAATAATGGCATTCACAGCAACCTGGATGGAATTGGAGACTGTTATTCTGAGTGAAGTAACTCAGGAATGGAAAAGCAAACATGTTATGCTCTCACTTACAAGTGGGAGGTAAGTTACCAGGACACAAAGGAGTAAGAATGATACAATGGGCCGGGCGCGGTGGCTCAAGCCTGTAATCCCAGGACTTTGGGAGGCCGAGACGGGCGGATCACAAGGTCAGGAGATCGAGACCATCCTGGCTAACATGGTGAAACCCCGTCTCTACTAAAAAATGCAAAAAAAAAACTAGCCGGGCGAGGTGGCGGCCGCCTGTAGTCCCAGCTACTCGGGAGGCTGAGGCAGGAGAATGGCGTAAAAAACCCGGGAGGCGGAGCTGAGATCGGGCCACTGCAGTCCAGCCTGGGCGACAGAGCAAGACTCCGTCTCAAAGAAAAAAAAAAAAAAAAGAGAATGATACAATGGACTCTGGGGACTCGGAGGGGGAAAGTGGGAGGGAGGTGAGGGATAAAAGATTACACATTGCATACAGTGTACACTGCTGGGTGCACCAAAATCTCAGAACTCACCACTAAAGAACTTACGCATTTAACCAAACACCACCTGTTCCCCAAAAACCTATTAAAAAAAAAAAACTCAGTGTCATGAAGAACTAAGATGAGAGGATACTAATGAGAAATAACAAATGTACTGCATAGTTCTTGATTGGATAGAAAAACAGTTATAAAGAACATTTGGAGCAATTGGGAAAATGTGAATATGATCTGTATACTAGATAATATTGTTGCATTAATGCTAAATTTCTTGGATATGAGAATAATATTGTGGCTTTGCAGAAAAATATCCCTGTTCTCAAGAAGTACAGACTAAAGCATTATACTTCAAGATTCAGTATCACAATGGTGCAACTTATTTTCAAATGGTTTAGCAAAAATAACAAGAATAGACTTAAATACCAGCTGGGCACAGTGGCTCACGCCTGTAATCCCAGCACTTTGTGAGGCCGAGGCTGGTGGATCACTTGAAGTCAGGAGTTCCATACCAGTCTGACCAACATGGTAAAACCCTGTCTCTACTAAAAATACAAAAATTAACCGGGTGTGGGGGCGCATGCTGTAATCCCAGGTACTCGGGAGGTTGAGGCAAGAGAATCGCTTGAACCTGGAGGTGGAGGTTGCAGTGAGCCGAGATCGTGCCACTGCACTGCAGCCTGGGTTACAGAGCGAGACTCTGTCTCAAAAAATAAATAAATAAATAAATAAATAAATAAATAAATAAATAAATAAATATATATATATATTTAAATACCTATGTATGTGTGTTCAGTGAGAGAGAAAAAGCTAATGTAATAAAATACATGTCAATCTTGGTGAACTAGATAGGGCATTTATTTTGCCATGCTTCTGATTTTCCTGTAGTTTTGAAATGTTTCAAAATGAAGAGTTGGAAATAAAAAGTAAAGTAAGAATAGCATTTCTTAAAAACATTTACCACCCCCTGCAATACTGTACTCATTTATATGATCCACTCACACATCATAGAATCTTAGAATTTGAGAGTCCTTGAAGTTCATCCAGTCCAATATTTATGCAACTATGGGTTGTAACCCAATCCTTGCTCCTGAATAGTGAGTCACTGACTAGCATTTTTTGAATGAAATGGAAAGGAATAAAACAAAAACTATCAGTGGGTCTCATCACTTATTAAGGCAAGTCTGTTTGGGAAAACTTTTGTTTGAATCACATGTATGTATATACATGCATGCGAGTGATGGGTCTCAATGAAAAGTCTATTTTTTACTGTGAGCTACAATCACAAAGGTTTGAAAGATCCAGCTGCCCCAAATCCCTGTACAATATCAGTTCATTTCAAGGCTGGTCATTCTGTTCTTTAACAGGGCATTTTTGGACACTTCTTATTGTTGACATTTCTTCAAAAATTAATTGTGTCATCTTTCTTGTTGTTCTTAGTACGGTGGCAGGATAATATGTTGAGATACTAATTTCAGTTTAGTTCTTACATGTCCTTTCCCCTAGTTCAAGGGCCTTTGTACCAAGCAGGACTTAGGGACCAGGAACACTGAGCAGAAAGCAGAAATTACATAAAAACAACCTCCCTTTTCAAGTATTTTTGTTTGTTTTTAAACCCAAGCTCCTTAAGGGAACTGTGCTGAGTTGAAAAAGGTCAACTTCATAGACCCATCAATGGTTTTCTCTGAATTATTTTTATTTGGCCTACTTTTACATATCTCAGACAAAAGATCCCTTACTTTTAAAATGAGGGATTGAACTAACCCAGGGATTCTCAACTTGGGGTTTAGTGTATCAGTGAACTTGAAAGAGAAAAACATTTCCTTTTTATTTTCAGTAATCTCTAACAAAAGCATGTGTTTTATTTAACTGCAAATACAAGCATTAAACCATAGTCATGCTAGCAGAACCTGTGATTTGTCATTAATAGAAATCAGAAATATTTTTGTATCACATGACAGTTGTTGCATATATCTTGAAATATCATTTATACTTATTACAACTTCAAAATTACTCTTGATAGATGTTGTTAATTAATAGATTAAATGAAGAAACATATATAATGCTATATCACACATTCATAATATTTACTATTTTGATAGGCATATTTTCAATATAACTGATTTCCTTTGTATTCCTATGTGTGATGTTTTATATATTCAAACGCATTATTCTGAGAAGCCAGCCTGCCAAAAGGCTCCTAGGTAAAAAAAAAAAAAAAAAAGTTTAGAATCCTTGAACTGGATCATCTCTTGTTTTCAATGTCTACATTGGTGTGTACACAGGGTTTCTATTAGTCTCTCTGGGAGAATGGCTTGTAACTTAGATAATTATCTTTGTGACAAGATCACACTGACATTTTCATCCTTTCATATTTGATTTGAAGTGAAACTTTGTTGACAAGCTGAATCATTGAACCTTTAAATTCAACTTTTCAAATAAATCTTTCTATTAAAATTATTCTCTAATGCGTTCACAGCAAAATACAGAAAAAAATAGTACAAGAAGAGCCAGGCACAATGATGTGCACCTGCAGTGCCAGCTACTCAGAAGCATTGCTTGAGCCCAAGAGCTTGAGGCTGTAGTGTGCTGTGTGCCTGTGAATAGCCACTGCATTTCAGCCTGGGCAGCATAGTCAGACCCTGTCAGATCCTGAGATAGTCACATAATATCTCTGAACCTCATCTGTAAACACAATTAGATGATCTTTACAATCTGTAAGCTCCCTTTCCAGAGGTAAATTTCTATACTTTTAAAATTTTTTGTCTTTCTGCCGGATGTGTTCTTTGGGATTTGGTTCTTAATGTTGTATCTTTAATTCATTCATTCATATATCACATATTGAGGTGGGAATAGCTAAACAACTAAACCAGGGGATTCTGGGAAGATCTTTCCTTCCCTTTCCTTCCTTCCTTCCTTCCTTCCTTCCTTCCTTCCTTCCTTCCTTCCTTCCTTCCTTCCTTCCTTCTTTCCTTCCTTCCTTCCTTCCTTCCTTTTCTTTCTCCCTCTTTTCTCTTTCTCCTTCTCCTTCCTTCCTTCCTTCCTTCCTTCCTTCCTTCCTTCCTTCCTTCCTTCCTTCCTTCCTTTCTTCTTTCTTCTTTTCTTTCTTTCTTTCATCTTTCTTTTTTTCTTTCTTTTTGAGACAGAGTCTCATTCTGTCTCCCAGGCTGGAGTACAGTGGCATGCTCACAGCTCACCTCGGCTTTGATCTCCTGGGCTCAAGTAATCCTCCTGCCTCAGCCTCACCAGTAGCTGGGACTACAGGCATGCACCCCCATGCTTGGCTAATTTTTAAATTTTTTGTAGAGATGGGGTCCCACTATGTTGCCCAGGATGGTCTCAAACTCCTGGGCTTAAGTATCCTTCTGCCTTGGCCTACCAAAGTACTGGGATCACAGGAGTGTGCCACCGTGCCTGGCCTGAGAAGGTATTTCACCGACTCATGTTTAAACCGGGTTTTGAAGGCAGAGTAGGAGTCTGTTAAATGAAGACAGGATAAAAGTGTTCTAGGCAGAGAGAACATTGTCTATAAAGGCTCATTGTGCCTAGGGCCCACAGTGTACTGAGGGGCTTGATAAGGGTTCAAAGGGGACCAGTCCAGGCTCCTTAGCTTAAAATAAATTGGAGAAGATGGCCAGGTGCAATGGTTCACGCCTGTAATCCCAGCACTTTGGGAGGCTGAGGCGGGCGGATCGCCTGAGCTCAGAAGTTTGAGACCAGCCTGGGCAACATGGCAAAACCCCATCTCTACCAAAAATGCAAAAAATTAGTTGGGCATGGTGGCGTGTGCCTGTGGTCCCAGCTACTAGGGAGGCTGAAGTGGGAAGATCACTTGAGCCTGGGAAGTCAAGGCTGCAGTAAGTCAAGATGGCACTGCTGCATTCTAGCCTGGGTGACAGAATGAGACTCCTCCATCTCAAAAAAAGAAAATTGAGAAATTGAAGAAGATGTCTAAACAGGGTGAGTGACATGGTCAAATTTGTTATTTGGAAAAAGAGTCCTGAGAGCAGTATGAGGCATGGGGGAGATTGAAATTAGAGAGATCAGCTAGAAAGAAGAATACTGAAAAAAGAAGAAAAAGAAATAGGAAAAAAGAAAGGCGATTACTGCAACATTTGAAGTAAGAGATAATGAAGACTTGAATTAAGGCACTGGCGATGAGAATAGAGGAAAAAGAACAGAAGTAGGTGGTCTTTATGAGAAATTGTGTGGTGATGAAGGAAGAATCAAGGGTGATTCTAGTTTCTACTGGCAAGTGGGTAAAGGGTGATATTGAAAGGTACAGTCATCAACCTGTATAGAAAATACAGGAAGAAGGAAAGGCTTTGGGGGGAAGAAAGCTAAGCTTTGAAATGTAGAGTGAGGAGCCTATTTGATCTCAAGAGAGATATGGACATGATATTCTGGAGAGAATTGCCCAGAGATATGGAATTATAAACATCACACAAAAGGTAGCTGAAGCCATTTCATCAGTTACCCCATCACCGTTAATGGCACCACCATCTCCCCTGTGCCTTGGCAATGCTGCACATTACCAAGACTGTCAAGTCTTGACTCCTGAGCTTACTATTAAGGCTAACAACAAGTGTTTCCTCTTCACCCCCACCTTCCCAACTGACCTTTGTCACTCCATAACACATGTATGTATTAGTTAGGGTACAGGCAATGTTGCTGTAGCAAAGGAATCCTAAAGCACAATAGCTTATATAGGATAGAAGTTTATTTCTTTTTTATATTAATATAACAGTCTAGGGTCTGCAAGGCAGCTCTGTCACATGATGACATATAGGAACCTAGGCTGATGGGCAGCTCTGCCATACTCAGGATCCCTCTTGGGGCCCAAGGCATTGTTCCATTCATTGCCACTTCCCAACTAATGGACAGAATATTCAGGGTAAGCAGCTTCATCTTTATGGAAATGAATATACATCACAGCTACACACATCCCATTGGCCCAGATTCAGTCACATGACCACATCTATCCTCATGGAGACTGGAAAATGTAGTATCTTGCTGGGCAGCCATGTGATGAGCTCACATGCAGGTGGGCTCTGTTACCAAAAAGTAGAAAGGCAAAATGGACACAGGGAACAATTAGCAAACTCTGACACTTCCAAACCCTGGGCATCTACTATCCATGCACACAGAATACACTCATCCCTCAAAGTACAATCCATTTCCTGAATACAAAACAAAGTCTGACACCTCTGTGTAACGTGTAGTCTTTTCTGTCAGGTCTAGATCTACTGTCTCATGATCCAGAGACCTATATAATAATAGAACATTACTTCCCCAACACTACTCAACATTTGGCACATCATATAGAGCAAGAACAGGATAGACACAGAGAAAACTCCTATTTGGGAAAATGAATGGAAAGCACTCATCAGTCACTGGTGCACAGAAGGGATGAAATCATGTTTGGCAAGATGTGCAAAGACTCCCTAGTAGTGAAGGAAGTTCTCCTGTCGGACCTTGGTCCTGCCCTCTGGGAGGAATTCCCTTGTACATGATCCTCCCTGGACTTTGGCCTTGTCTATTGTTTTACATGGTCATACCTGTAGTGGTTGTGTAGAGTACATCTATGTGTTTTGATTTTTGTTTGTTTGTTTGTTTATTGGTTCTACCAGTTACTAAGGAAGTTGTATTCATGTCACTCACAATGACTGGGGGTTTTCTTCGTTCTCTTTGATGTACTTTTAATTTTGATTTTATCAATTTTTATTTATTTTTATCAATTTTTATTTTTTATTTATTTTTATTTATTTATTTAGAAACAGGGTCTCACTCTGTCACCCAGTCTGGAGTGCCGTGCACCATTATAGCTCATTGCAGCCTCTAGCTGCCAGGCTCAAGTGATCCTCCCACCTCAGCCTTCTGAGTAGCTGAGACTAAAGTCACATGCCACTACATCCAGCTATGTAAAAAATTCTTTTGTAGAAACAAGGTTTTGCTATATTGCCCAGGCTGGTCTCAAATTCCTGTACTCAACTGATTCTCATTTCTCCGTTGCCCAAAGTGCTAGGATTACAGGTATGAGCCTCAATTTTTTTTTTCTTTCTTTCTTTTTTTCTTTTCTTTTTTTTTTTTTTTTTTTTTT
>NC_045456.1:1593339-1603556 GCF_002776525.5 Piliocolobus tephrosceles
AGTCTCATTCTGTTGCCCAGGCTGGAGTGCAGTGTCATGATCTCGGCTCACTGCAACCTCCCGCTCCTGCATTCAAGTGATCCTCCTGCTTGAGCCTCCCTAGTAGCTGGGGCTACAGGCATGCACCACCACTTCCATCTAATTTTTGTATTTTTAGTACAGACAGGGTTTCTCCATGTTGGCCAGGCTGGTCTCAAACTCCTGACCTCAGGTGATCCACCCACCTCAGTCTCCCAAAGTGCTGGGATTACAGGTGTGAGCCACCATTCCCGGCCTCAATTTTTATTTTATATATTTTCAGGCCAGGTTATTAGTTATGCACAAATTTAAAATTGTTCTGTCTTCCTAGTGAATTGAACTTTTCTTAAGAAGTAACTTGCTTTATTTCTAAGAACTCTTTTTGCTTGAAGTCTATTTTGTGTGATATTAATATAGCTATATCAACTTGCTTTTAGTTACCAGTTGTGGAGTAAATTATTGTCATTTATTTACGTTCTGCCCTTCTTTATTTTTATGTTTTAAATGTATCTCTTTAAACAACACATAGTAGTACTGCTTGTTTGTCTATTTTCTATTTTATAATCTTTGTTTTCTCACTGGAAAATATAGTCCATTTATATTCAATGTAATTGTGATATATATGTGTTAAAATCTTATTATTATGTACTTTTTCTTTTCTTGTCTGGTTTGTGTTTCTTTTTCTTTCTGTCCTTACCCTCTTTTGGATTGATGACTTTTACATTCAATTTTTAAAAATGTCTTTCAGTTTATATATCACATACTCTTATTCTTTTGGTGGTTACCCTAGAATTACAGCATGTATGTTTCACTTATAAATATCTTTTTTTTTTTTTTGAGATGGAGTCTCATTCTTGTTGCCCAGGCTGGGGTACAGTGGCGCAATCTCAGCTCACTGCAACCTCTGCCTCCTGGGTTCAAGCGATTCTCCTGCCTCAGCCTCCTGAGTAGCTGAGATTATAGGTGCCTGCCACCATGCCCAGTTAATTTTTATACTTTTAGTAGAGACGGTGTTTCACCATGTTGGCCAGGCTGGTCTCTAACTCCTGACCTCAGGTGATCTGCCCACCTCGGCTTCCCAAAGTGCTGGGATTACAGGCATGAGCCACCGTGACTGGCCTAAATATCTCATTTTTTTGAGGCAAGGTCTCTTGCTGTCACCGAGGCTGCAGTGCAGTGGTACAATCATAGCTCACTGCAGCTTCGACCTCCTGGGCTCAAGCGATTCTCCTGCCTCAGCCTCCTGAGTAGCTGGGACTATAGGCGCCCATCACCAAGATCAGCTAACTTTTTTATTTCTTGTAGAGACAGAGTCCCACTATGTTGCCTATGCTGGTCTCAAACTTCTGAGTTTAAGCAATTCTCCTGCCTTGGCCTCCCAAAGTGCTGGGATTACAAGCATGAGCCACCACACACAGCCAAATATCTAAGTTTAATTGATACCTTTCCTCTCTTTTTGGATAATGTTAGGAATTTAGAACATTTTTATCTCCATTTATTTTTCTCTCAAGACTTTATACTATGATTGTCATGCATTTAAAATAAATTATCTATCTATCTATCTATCTATCTATCTATCTATCTATCTATCTGTCATCATCTATGTATTTCCACAGGGGAATACTAATTGTTTCACATAGTTAATACTCATTTAGATTTACTCAGCATCTGGAGTCATTCTAAATCCATTTTGTTGTTCATTTTTCCTAGTGGTTCTTGCTCAAGGTTTTCTGTCCCAATTAGTCTTGGTTATCTTTGATTGTGTGCTGGGCACTATATCAGAAAAATCATTTGTCAGAATAATTTGAGGCCCAAGTTGATCACCCTAGTCCAAGTTCAAGATGTGAGATTCTCTGAGCAAGCCACTTCCAGTTCATCCTTCCTCCTAACATGTGTGTGCATGTGTATGGGATGAGGACTGGTTTACCATGTGTCCACCCTTGGCAGGTCCTGATCTCTGACTTTTGCATCCCTATCCCCATGAGCTTGCTAAGAAAACAGCTCACCCTCTCAGTTGTCTCTTCAGGATCTGCTAATAATGGGAAGGCAAAAATGGTTCAGAATACCAGGCTCACTTCTGTGTATTTCCATTCTTTTCTGAGTCACATCCTAGTAATTTATCACTATTTTGTTAGCTTTTTGATGCTTTTAAGAAGATGTTTAATATATTATGTTCAGCAGGAAAGTTGGTCTGAATGACCTAGTATGTCATTACAGAAATTGGAAGCGGGTTTTTTTTGGTTTTTGTTTTTGTTTTTTTTGCTCCTAGGCTAGTGTTTCTAAAGATGGGACGCATGGACCATTTCCACCAAAATCACGTTATGCTTGTTAAAAATTGAGATTCCATGGTTGCCATCTCAGACTTCAGAACCTATGGCACTAAGACCCAGGAATCTGCCTTTTGATAGGTTCTCAGACTATTCTTATGAAGATTTAAGTTTGAGAAATTTTGCCCCAAAGCTTAACCCTGCACTCTTAGTAATAGGCATTTGGGGAGTATTACTTGATTTAATTCTTATTTACAGGTCAGGGAGGGCAGAGGAAAGCTGAAAACATGCCACAGTTGGAATTTGGTCAATGTTTAAATCTCCTATCTCCCCACCATTTGAAAAAACCCTCCTTAAGACAAGATAATCCCACAGAAGAACTCTCAAGAACCAAGCTCCTATCTAGAGCCAGTCTAGTCCTGTCACATTCACCTGTCTCAGAAGTAACATTCATTTTGACTGGACATGGCAGGTACTTCAATATGCCTTTCAGTCACTAATGAAAGGTTTGAGAAATAAGTTAAGTTACGTAAAGATATCTTGACCCCCAAATCCAACAGCGAATCCAATTACAAACTAGCCTAAAAAAATAGTAAAAGGTGAAAGATTTATATGATTTGAAGAGAAACCAGAGTATTACTATGCAGCCATAAAAAAGGATGAGTTTGTGTCCTTTGTAGGGACATGGATGCAGCTGGAAACCATCATTCTCAGCAAACTATCACAAGAACAGAAAACCAAACACCGCATGTTCTCACTCATAGGTGGGAACTGAACAATGAGATCACTTGGACTCGGGAAGGGGAACATCACACACCGGGGCCTATCATGGGGAGGGGGGAGGGGGGAGGGATGGCATTGGGAGTTATACCTGATGTAAATGACGAGTTGATGGGTGCTGACGAGTTGATGGGTGCAGCACACCAACATGGCACAAGTATACATATGTAACAAACCTGCACGTCATGCACATGTACCCTAGAACTTAAAGTATAATAATAATAATAAAAAATAGAGTCTGTGAAACCATATATTTTGTGAAATAATGGCAATTGTAAATAGTATTTTTTACAATATTATTATTTGCCAAAATAAGAAGTTGTTAATACCATGTTGGTCTTCAACATTATTTTTAAATGTTACTGATCCAAGAAATCTGTAGATCTCAGAATGACTGACTTAATAGTTCCTCAAGACACTCCAGATTCTGATATTCCGGAAAGCTCTCAGCCTGCCTGCCAAAGTCTCTGTGAATAGTATGCAAATCTGCATTCCACACTGCCAGGAACATGATTAATTATCTATTCGGATTAGCCAACAGAATCTATGTTCCTGTGTTTCTGTGACATAGTTACTTAAATTTCTTAGCTGTGGTCACGCTTTTGAGTTACAACACTTTCTCAAATGTGTGTCTCTGCTTTCTTGCAGAAAAAAAACAAAAAAACAAAAAAACACAGCCAAGCAGTCAGTGAACAACAACTTAGATTTCTCATTTCTGCACCAACATGCAGTGTCTTAGATTTTATTCAGCTTTTAAAGGAAAAGCTTTGTGTGGGTTCTGGTGTTTCCCACAGCTGAATAACCTTAATATGGAAATGTGCTCATGTCACACATCATAGCCTTCAATAGAAAGTTTCAGAGAATTTGAGCCTTTTAATCAGATGATCTTGCTCTCTACTCAGAAAACAAAATTCCATGGGGAACCTGCTATTCAGAGAAGGCTTTGTCCTATTATAATATTTGTTTACTTTTTTTATCTGTTTCGTTTTTAAAAATTTTTAAATTTAAAATTTTAATTTTTATGCGTACATAATAGGTGTGTATATTTATGGAGTACATGAGATGTTTTGATTTCTCTCTGAGAAGATACTTTTCAGAAACCATCTGAGCAGCAAGCTGTATTACAAATGAGCTGTTATGAGATTTTTAAAAATAGGTTTATTTTGGAAACTACTGTCATTTGGAGAATGGTTTCTATCTCAACTGAACTGAATATGCCTTATCGATGCAATAATGTTTGTCATTTCAGTAACTTAATGGGCTAGCATACATTAATGGACTGTGGTAACCTATGCAACCTGTGACAACTGAAAAATAATTATCACATGCCCCTATGGTTTCATTTAACCAGATTAATCTGCTTTGGTAATGGAATCATTCAGGCCTAGTTAAGTCTATCTAGATTTTGAAAAGGAAAAGGTAATTTTAAAAGGAAAGCGTAATTTAAACATCTTTAAAATATATAGGTTTAGAACAAAATCACATATTTAGGCTTTTAAAGATACCCATTCACTTGTGTCGCTGAAGCAAAAACCTGTGCTTGCTTTAAATCCTCATCTTTTATTCCTATAGGTTCTTTAATCCATTCATAACTCTTTCTTCCATCAGCTCTCAGCAGATCGGTTTTGTGTGTGTTAAGGTGGGTGGGATGTAGGCAATGTTTGAGTGTGTTAAGAAAAATTACCTAACACTTGGAAACAAGGAGACAGAATGACTGCTTGTCCTTTCAAGTTCCAGACTGAAGCTTTATTAAAAGGCCTCCATTTAAAGGGCCCACCCAAGGATTATTCAGTTCTCTATGAGAATGCACTGTTGCTTGATTAAAGCCCAGGCATGTTAACTTGGAGGTTTTTGTCCAGTAGAGATGCAAATGATTTCTTTGCAGTAGAAGAGGTGACCTCAAAGGTTATGGTTTTATTGCCCTGTTTTGCCTCTAACTTAGCAAGCTTATTTCGGTACGCTTTTTCTTTTTAAATGTATCTTTTGAATTCTCCTTTGTGCCAGATTTACCATCCTGCTGGTTCCCTCATTAATGCATAAAACCAGTGAGGTGTTCATTCTGTAATTTCATTAGAGTCATATTTTTGAAAATTTTACTTTGTCTCTGTGAAGAAAAGAGATAAATCTCACAAGACACCCAAGAAAATAGATACCTCAATACTTCAGTTCTTCCAATCTCGCCTCTGAGGAACACCTTTTATAATAATTAAACCAATGCATTTTGATTTTCCCCTTTAAATCCCATTTCCTGCTAGCCTTTTGATAGAGTCATCAAGGTTATTGTCCCAGGAAAGAAAGGACGAACAGGTGCTATCTAGAACAGAGTCCATTCATCAGTTTTAAATTTCAAAGCTGATTTTCTTGACCTCTTTTGAGTAAAACAATATATATAAAACCCAGGCTTTTTGGAGAAAGGGATTTCTAAATCACAAAGCTTCCTTTTCAATACACAGGCCTGTGTGCAGGATAGAAGGGAGGCCTGGTCAGGCTGTAAAGAGTAGAGAGAAAAGCACTCCCCACTCCCTAACCCCTTCCAACTTCCCAGTTTGCAGGGCAAGTCACAAGACACAATTGTTCTGATCGCCTCCTTCTAGGTTAAAGTCCTAGGGTAGCAACTGTGTTAGCTAGGTTGCTCAGAAGGCAGAGGACTGCAAATGGGGAGGTCTGGATCTTACTTTCCTTTGGGAGGATTAACATCTGCCCTCTGCCATTAAGAGGTCTCGAAAGCTACGCCCCTCCCTCACACACCCGATGCCATCCTGGAGAGGAGTAGAGGAAGGGGTGGAACTCTTACCGGTTGAGCACTTAACTGAGTCATCCAAGTAGGGACTATTTGCCTACAAAGACATTTTAAGTTAGGGATTGAATTGAGGTTAATAAATTGAATTCAATCTTGTTTCCCCTCCCTACTTCTACCTAGAGGGTGGGGGCTTGCAAGGTAAGTCAGAGCAGTCAGAGAGAAAGAAGAAAGCTACAATTTTCACTTGATCTTAGCTAAAAGGCCAAGAAGTGATGAAAGCTACACTTTTCTTTGCCCAGCTGAGTATATACCTAGTAAATGTAAAACGCTGTCACCTATGTATGTATTGCATGCTCCTTTATCCTCTTTTTGCCACACAATCAACAAATGCATTGTTAGTTTTTGATTTCACAAAAAGCATGTCCTGTTTTGCTTGTGGTATCTGGTCTCCATCTGACACATTAGTGTGCTTTCTACAATGCTTGCATCTAACAAGATAAAGTTGGCCACAGACTAAAGTAGCAGGTGCCAGGAATATGACCACTGTGATTACAAATTTGTTGATGTCTCCTTATAGTTCTTGCAATATTTGCTTACAGTGTTCTGAGCTGGTGAATTAGGTGCCGTTCACCAAACATAATCTGTTCTACCCATTTCCTGGCCTCCTATGATTTGGATAGGGCCATGTGACTCATTGTGGCCACTGTGTAATAAGAGTAACTTTCAGGCTAGGGCAACTTGTTGCTGATGTGTGACTTTCCGGAGCTCTTTTTTGCTCTAGTGTGGCAACTGGCACAGTTTGACATGGTAGCTGATCCACAGACTAAGGTTCTGAGTCACTGTGGCAGTCAGAGCTGCCAAACAACCTGTGCTGGACATGTAGCATGAGTGGGAAATACATCTTTGTTGTTTGGGCTTGTTTGTTACAACAACATAACCTACCCTATCCCATCTGAGACAGGTATTTTAAAGAAGTAAAGTGACTGAACCAAGACATTTCTCCTAAAGAAGACACCGGATGGTGCTTTCTTCTAAAAGTAAAGACCATTAGGAAAATACAGGATACAAAATGTAATAAGAAAAGATCCATAGTTCTATTCTGTAGGCATTGCTAACATTTGATGTATTTCTTTTTTTTATGCAGATCGTTCATGCTTACTATAGAAATATGGAAAAAATACATACAAGCAAACTGAAAAAAAAATCTCCTTATACTTTTACCACTCAAAGACAACCAACTATTTTTGCGGAGAATATTCTTTTGGATTTATAGTTATATACTAAACATACACACTCTTACCTCTTCCTACTCTTTTAAGGGATTTTTAATGTGTCTACCCTTTTAAACCTGAATTTTCACTTAATATATTAGGAACATGTTGTCTTGTTAAGAAACGTGTTTCAACATCATTGTATTGGCTGCTCATCTTTCCACTGTATTGTTGTACTGTAATTGATCTTTACGAATCTCTTATTATTTGAGTTGTTGGACATTTGAGTTGTTTCCACTTTTTTACTAAAAAAAAAATTAAAATTGTTTCTACTTTTTTGCATGGTGATTAATTTCCCTGTAACAGGCTTGGCGTGGTGGCTCACCCCTCTAATCCCAGAACTTTGAAAGACCGAGGAGGATCACTTGAGCCCAGGAGTTCAAGGCCAGCCTGGGCAACATAGGGATACCGCCATCTCTATTTAAAAAAAAAAAAAAAGCCAGGCATGGTGGCACATGCCTATGGTCCCAGCTACTCAGGAGACCGAGACAGGAGGATCACTTGAACACAGGAGTTCAAGGCCAGCCTGGGCAACCTATGGAGACCCCATTTCTATGAAAAATACAAAAAATTAGCCAGGCGTGGTGGTGCCTGCCTGTGGTCCCAGCTACTTGGGAGGCTGAGGCAGGAGGATTGCTTGAGACTGGGAGGTCGAGGCTGCAGTGAGCTGTGATCATGCCACTGCACTCCAGCTTGGGTGACAGAGTGAGATCCTGTCTCAGGAAAAAAAAAAAAAAAAATCCCTGTAGCCAATCATTTCCCTAGGATTAAGGATCTTAGATGTGGAATTTCTGGGTAAACAGCTTTGATTACACCAATTTATAGGATTTTGCTTGATTTCTTATGATATTATAATCATGTAGTGAGTATAGTTTCATATCCTGTTTTATCTTTTAATAAAGATATTTCCCCATGTTATCACACATGTTCTATAAAAATAATTTTTACTATGTTTATGTAGACATAAAGCTGAGTTAAGTTAGTGAATTTAATGTATCAATTCGAATGTTTTGGTTCTTGGACAGTTAGGTAGTTTACAGTTATTCACTGTGGTAAATCACACTTTTAGGAACATCTCTTTGTAAAAAGCCTAGTATATATTTAGGAGTATTACTTTAGAACTGTAGAATAAATTTCCAGAAAAAGAATTACTGCCTCAAAGGGCATGGACTCTTTTTAATTTTTTTTTCTTTTTTTTAAGAGATGGGATCTTGCTCTGTCACCCAGGCTGGAGTGCAGTGGCACAATCATGGCTCACTGCAGCCTCAATCTCCTGGGCTCAAGCGATCCTCCTGCCTCAGGCTTCCAAGTAGCTGGGATTACAGGCATTGGGCATGAACCTTTTTGAGGTTGATGAGTGTTGATAAATTGCTTTCCAAACTAGTTTTATCAATCTACATTGTAATGTGTCATGTCTTATCATGACAAATTAGAGGCTAGATATTAGAGCATTCTGATGGATTCCAGAACAATCCTCCATAGGGATCTTTAAAAGGAAAAAAAAAAAAAAAAATTCCCTTCTCTGTGTTCCAGGTCAGCTTTTCAAAGATAGAAAAGACATTTAAAATACCAGGAAGGGTAATGTGAACTTAGTGTTCTTTATCATCTGTTTTATATCAGATCTTAGATTTGGATGGTGACTTTATTTCCAAGTGAAATGTTTTCACATTATCTCTACAAGCAAAGCAGGCATCTCAGGGAGATACTGAGGCACAATGAAAGTTTCTCTAAGTGACTTTCCAATAGCCATATAATTTATATTGAACTCACATCTATGGTCCAGGTCTTGGGGAAGACTCTTGGCAATGTTAGTGAGGTTCAGGTTCACTTCAAGACACACTAGATATAAAACAATTTATTTATTTATTTATTTTTGAGATGGAGTTTCACTCTTGTCACCCAGGCTGGAGTGCAATGGCGTGATCTCGGCTCACCGCAACCTCTGCCTCCTGGGTTCAAGCGATTCTCTTGCCTCAGCCTCCCGAGTAGCTGGGATAACAGGCGCCTGCCACTGCATCCAGCTAATTTTTGTATTTTTAGTAGAGACAGGGTTTCACCATGTTAGGCAGGCTGGTCTCGAACTCCTGACCTCAGGTGATCCGCCTGCCTTGGCCTCCCAAAGTGCTGGTATTACAGGCATAAGCCCCTGCGCCCAGCCATAAAACAATTTTTTTTTTAAGAAAAGGAACAGCAGAAAGGAAGGCTCATGTAAGTCCTGTCTTTGTGTGAAAGAAAATATAACATCAAAAGAAGAAATTCCTCATAGAAAACAAATGATACCCACAAACTAGACTTCAAACTAACATTTTGCGGTTTATAAGAATCAAGGCTTCTCCTGACTTCAGTTGTTGAGATGACTGTAAAATGATAGCAATCTATTATTTCCTCTGTAGGAATTCTAATGAACAAAGAACCAGTTTGTGTTGTATTTTAGACGTCAAGGTGCTTGGTGTAGAACAGGGTTTCTCAACCCTGGCACTATTGACATTTTGGGCTGGAGCATTCTTTGCTGTGGGGATTGTCCTGTGCACTGTGGGATGTGTGGCAGCATCCTTGTCCTCTACCAAGGATGCCAGTGGCACCATGCCCCCATGTTGTGACAACCAAAAATGTCTCCAGACACTGCCAGGTGTCCTCTGGGATGGTATATTTAATTCTATTATATAAGCCCTCACTATGTCCAGATGAATGACAGATAGAAAGGATGGTGAGCTTGGACACTGGTGTCCTTTAACAGATATTTTCATATTAATTTCACTTCTTTTTTTAGCTTGACCTGATATATTTTGAGAAAAATGGATGTCTCATCTCAGCAACTAAAAGAAAAAATAAAATGGACATCAATTGACAAGTATTCCAAATCTGTAAATCGAATGTGTGAGCTCCATATAAATTATAGGAATCTAAAATTTTAATGAAGATAGTTTTCTAGCAAAATAGCAGGTAGAAAAATGAATTCACTCATGTAATCACCTGTGAATAACAAAATTTTATCAGCAAGTGGCTTTTTCTATTTATCAGGTAAAATATAAGGTCAGATGTCTGGGTTTTCTAAGGCATCACAGAAACTATTTCAAAGCTACTTTGTGAATTCTTTCCATCTGGAAATTTTTTTTTTTTTTTTTTTTTTTTTTTTTTTTG
>NC_045456.1:1603956-1615773 GCF_002776525.5 Piliocolobus tephrosceles
CAAAGTGCTGGGATTACAGGCTTGAGCCACCGCGCCCGGCCTTCCATCTGGAAAATTTACATGACATTTCAAATAGGACAACTCAAAAGTCCCATCACAATCAGAATAAAGGACACATTTGAATTGAAATCCTTAAGAAAAACTTTGACTAAGATCAGCAGTCTTGTCTTTGCTCTTAAAATTTAAAGTAAATGTTTCTAGATTGTATTCTAATAATTGTGCCAAAACACTTAGCCAAAAAGATTTTTTACAATGTATATTTTCATATATATTGCAGGATGTTTTTCCTAGTACATTATGAACTAATCTTTCTGACCCTGTGATACCTGACATTTACCAGGGCCACCCACAGGTGTTTAAACTGGCAAACTCCCTTTATATCATCATTACAAGGATTTTTTCATATGCTTATACTTAGGAACATACCCTTCCAATATCTGAGAGAAAGTTAGTCAATATTTGGTGTAAAATAGGTTCCTCCTGGACTGTATTTAAAATCACATTGAATAAGTTAAGAAACTTTCAGTTGTGAATAACAATATCCAGCTAAAAGTGTTACACCTGGCCAGGCACAATGGCTCACGCCTATAATCCCAGGAGTTTGGGAGGCTAAGGCAGGAGGATCACTTGAGCCCAGGAGTTTCAGACCAGTCTGGGCAACATAGCAAGACCCTGTCTCTCTTAAAAAAAAAAAAAATTAGCTAGGCATGGTGACACATGTCTGTGGTTCCAGCTACTCAGGAGGCTGACGCAGGAGGATCACTTCGAGCCCGGGAGTTTGACGCTGCAGTGAGCCGTGATCATGCCATTGCACTGTAGCCTGGGCAACACAGTGAGACCCTGTTTCAAAAAAAGTCGCATATCTAACAGGAAGTTGTATCATTTTACCTAATAAGATGTTTAGAAAGTGTGATGGTTAATACTGAGTGTCAACTTGATTGAATTGAAGGATGCCAAGTATTGATCCTGAGTGTGTCTATGAGGGTGTTGCCAAAGGAGATTAACATTTGAGTCAGTGGACTGGGAAAGGCAGACCCACCCTCAATCTGGGTGGGCACCATCTAATCAGCTGCCAGCATGGGTAGAATATAAAGCAGGCAGAAAAATGTGAAAAGACTAGACTTGCCTAACCTCCCAGCCTACATCCTTCTCCTGTGTTGGATGCTTCCTGCCCTCAAACATTGGACTCCAAGCTCTTCAGTTTTGGGACTCAGACTGGCTCTCCTTGCTCCTCAGATTGCAGACTGCCTATTATGGGACCTCTTGATTGTGTGAGTTAATACTTAATAATCTCCCATATATGTGTGTGTATATATCTATCTATATCTATATATCTATATCTATCTATCTATCCTATTAGTTCTCTCCCTCTAGAGAACCCTGACTAATATAGAAGGTGATGGTTCCAAGCTAAACAATGTCATCATCAGTGATCCAGGTTCTTTCCATCCCTGTTTGTTGACATCCTCAGCACTTTTGCTTTGTCTACTGCTTAATGGCTGCAATATAGCTTCCATAGCTCCCATGAAATGAAATGTCTATGAAATGTCAGGAAGGAAGAGGTGGGGAAAAAGCTCTCCTTGAATATCTCTTGTTTTCATTACCATGAAAAATCTTTCTAAAAGCCTTTTGGAAGAGTGTAGCTGAAAGGTTAATTTGACCAGATGGGTCATGGTGGCCAGTCCTATATGCAAAGGAGGCTGAAAGAGAGTGTCTGGCATTTTTAGCCCTTCTTATGGGAAGCAGGCTTTGCCAGAAGGAAAGAGAGAGAGAAATGGCTTTTGGGTAGGCAATCAAAAGTGTGTGCAAAATCATATTTTTGGAGAATGTTCCTTAGTCTAAAAAACAGTAATATTACAATAGTTCTACAAGCATTCTAAATAGCTACCTCTTCTCTATATTTTCTGTGTTTTTTTTTTTTTTTTTGACAGTTTTTTGAGACAAGGTCCTCCTCCCTCACTCAGGCTGGAGTATATTGGTGTGATTCTAGCTCACTGCAGTATCGAACTCCAGGGCTCAGGCAATACTGCCTCAGCCTCCTGAGTAGCTGGGACTACAGATGCATGTCACCATGTTTGGCTAATTAAAAAAAACATTTGTAGAGGCAGAGTCTTGCTATGTTGCCCAGACTGGTCTTGAACTCTTGGCCTCAAGCCATCCTCCCAAAGTGCTGAGAGTGTGGGCCACTGTGCCCAGCCTATATTTCCTGTTTTGATTTGAAAATTGAAAATGAAACTTAAGAAACACAATCAAGTATGGGAAATATTATATACTATGTAAAACAATTGTAAGTATGTTAGGGCTTAAGTAAGTTGCTAGGATAAAAGCCAATTTGATTTCCCCCTTAGTAAGGGAGATTCTTTGAGATCCTGTGTGTAGTGTTATCTCCACAGACCTTGTGTATTCAAAAAGATGTGCTAATGGTGTTTATGTGCTAATGGGAAATAATTTAGTTACAGGCTGCCTCCAGTTATTTCTTGTTTTTTATTTTATTTTCCTTTTTGTAGACAATGGGGTCTTGCTACATTGCCCAGGCAGGTCTCAAACTCCTGGGCTCAAGCTATCCTCCTGCCTCTGCCTCCCTAAGAGCTGGGATTACAGGCATGAGCCACTGCATCCAGCCTGCCTCCTGTTATTTTATTTGGAATCTGTTTCATACCAGTACTCTCCAAAATGTGCTAGACGTCCTTACTCACAGTTAGTTAGGTTGAATCCCTCAAGGTCCATCTCTTATGGGTGCCCTTACTTGCAGTAGACTTAGGCTGGTTGAAGCATAGCCGTTTTTCTTGGAAATGGGTGGCTTCTGCATTTTGGACACACTCTTTGAACATTCTGCTTCAAGAATGGGACTGGTGTCATGTGGTCCAGCAGCAACTCCTGCAAGACAAAGAGATGCAGGCCTTTGAGTTTCCTGGGGTGGCCCCTGACGTGGCCATATTCCCCTCTGGGCTCTGAGGCCAGATTTGCCCTTGAAGCTCTATTGCTTCATAGAGGCAAAGGCACGGGCGTGCTAGGGAGAAGGGACCTGAAAGCTTCACCTCGAAAGTCACCAGTGGGCAGCACAGCTAAAACCTGGATCCCACATATTTCTTGTTCCATTTCTCCTGTTTTTATCCTTTAATGTTTACAGGGATTAGACAACAATCAAACCACAAGACAAGGCAAATGCATTTCCAATGCACTCAGATGACACCAAAGATTGATGATTCCTCTCCTGCAAAGTTCAGTCTTGACAGACCTCTTTTCTTTTTCTCAGAGGAGGAAAAAAAAGCCACGACCAAACTCTCTCTCACTTCATATGACTAAAAGATGATATTTTTTCCTCTTTGAAGAATACTGCATATATGTTTTTACCCTGGGCAGGGAGCTAATTCTACTTGACTAAAGTTCACCTGCCTGCCATACTTCCAACCTGGGGAATCTTCTTAATTTGTCTGGCTCCCTTTTCAATAGCAGAGAGAACAATTATGCTTGTCCAGCTCCTTGTCTCTAATAGCTGAGAGCAGTGATAAACTGGAGTATACAAATATAGGAGGGGGATCGTTTTCTACTTTAAAGTGGCCTGTATCTATCCATTCAAGAGATCTCATTGGGCACTGTTATGAACGAGGCACTGTGAGGGTGGCGATTTCAGTCCCCAAGGAGTTTATAAACCAGGAAAGGAAATAAGGACACATGAAGTTGTACATGAGTGCCATGAGCACAAGTGTTTATAAAACTTAAGACACATGCTACAACATAAATGAACCCTGAGGACATCATGCTAAGTGAAATAAGCCAATCACAAAAGGACAAATACTGTATGATTCCCTTTTTGTATAATTAGTTTTTAGTTTTAAATTTTTATTTTATTTATTTATTTTTTAAGATGGAGTTTTGCTCTTGTTGCCCAGGCTGGAGTGCTGTAGTCTGATTTCGGCTCACTTCAACCTGGACCTCCTAGGTTTAGGTGATTATTCTGCCTCATCCTCCCGAATAGCTGGGACTACAGGCTCCCACCACCACGCCCAGATAATTTTTTTTTTTTGTTTTTTTCTAGAGATGGGGTTTCACCATGTTGGTCAAACATCTGACCTCAGGTGATCCACTCACCTCAGCCTCCCAAAGTGCTGGGATTATAGGCATGAGCGACCGCACCTGGCCTATTTTATTTTATCTTGAGGCAGGGTCTTGCTCTGTCGCCCAGAATGGAGTGCAGTGGCGCCATCACAGCTCACTGCAGCCTCGACCTCCTGGGCTCAAACAATGCTCCTGCCTTAGCCTCCCAAGTAGCTGGGACTACAGGTATGCACCACCACTCCCAGCTAATTTTTAATTTTTTTTATAGACAACAGGTCTCACTGTGTTGCCCAGCCTGGTCTCAAACTCCTGAGCTCAAGCAATCCTCCTGCCTTGGCCTCCCAGAATGCTGCGATTACAGGTGTGAGCCACCATGCCTGGCCTGATTCCACTTATATCTACAGCAGTCAAATTCACAGAGACAGAAAGTAGAATGGTGGTTACCAGGGGCTAGGGGGAAGGGAGGAGTGGGGAGTTGGTGTTGAAATGGTACAGAATTTCAGTTTTTGCAAGATGAAAAAGTTCTAGTGATGGATAGTGGGAATGGTTGCATAACAATGTGAATGTACTTAATACCACTAAACAGTACATTTTAAAATTGTTAATATAGTACATTTTATGTTATGTATATTCTTACCACACTTAAAACACTTGAGAAGGAGAAATATCAAATTGTGGTATAACATAAAGGAAACAACTTGGGGCTAAAATAACCTGAGTTTTCATTCTGTTATTTCTGTTGACTGACTGTGTGATTTTAGCCAAATCTTTTAACTTCATTAAATGTCCTTATCTGTGATGCAGAGAAAATGATAACCTAACTTGTAAGGTTATTGGGATAATTCAACGAGGTAATGTATGAGAAAGCCATTTAGCTAAATGTATGGTATGATAAAAAATAAGTTCTTATCATGGGTGTGATGAGGGAAGACTTCATAAAGGAAACAGGACTTGAACTGGTCTTAGAAGGGTAGGCAATAACATTTATTGAGGGCCTACTGTATCCTCATCTCAGTTCATGTAGCAAATGTTTGAAGATACTATCCTTATTTTACAGATGTACAAATTAAGATACAGAGATTTTGCACAAACCCAAAAGGCAGCTCTGTCTTTCAAATTCATCATCCTTTTCACTCATAGGAAGTTGTGAGTAAAAAAGTGTTGAAAGTGGAAACAGAGTAAAAAAAAAAAAGCAGAGGTGATAAATAAGTGCAGAACCTTGTTCTTTTAAAAATAATTTTATTTTGAAATAATTTCAAAAACAAGTTTCAAGAAGAGTACAAAAAACTCCCTCAAATCCTTCACCCATATTCAACAATTGTTAATGTTTTGCTACATTTGCTCTATTATCTCATTCTCTCAGAACCATTTGGAAGTAAGCTTCAAACACCATGCCCTTTTATTCTGTCAGAGAGGAAAAACTGTTCCTCTGCCCTCTTTGGTTCTTTTCTTGGAGCACTGTAAATTAAACTGATAAAAGACAGATTCACAAGAAAAAGCAACATTTAATTATGTTGGTTGGCATGAAATTCACAAGGAAATGTGACTCAAGGAGGTGGTTAGAATTTGGGGCTTATATACTGTATTAGTCCATTCTCATGCTACTAATAAAGACATACCTGAGACTGGGTAATTTATAAAGGAAAGAGGTTTAATGGACAGACTGGGTAATTTATAAAGGAAGGAGGTTTAATGAATTCATAGTTCCACATGGCTGGGGAAGGCCTCACAATCATGACAGAATGCGAAGGAAGAGCAAAGGCATGTCTTACATGGTGGCAGGCAAGAGAGCATGTACAGGAGAAGCCCCCTTTATAAAACCATCAGATCTCATGAGACTTATTCACTATCACGAGACTAGCATGAGAAAGACCCACCCCCATGATTCAATTACCTACCCCTGGGTCCCTCCCATGACACATGGGAATTATGGGAGCTACAATTCAAGATGAGATTTTGGTGAGGACACACCTAAACCATATCACATACCATCTTAATTGGGGATGGGGAGGGTCAGAGGACACTTCTGGGAGAACTAATAACTTCTTAGAAGGGATTTGAGAAAAAAAAAATGATTTTTTTTGAAAGAAATGAACCCTTAGGAGAATAGATGGGAGATATGAGTTTGGTGACAATGTCTGCCTGGGTGTGGTGCCAACTTCTCATCTCCATCTATGTTGCTCTCAGGGAGGAGATTTATGGCAATTGAGGGTTTTGTTTTGTTTTGGTTTTGGGTAGATTCTGCTTTTAGACAGATAAAGAGATTTCAGGAACCTGGCTGGGCGCGTTCACACCTGTAATCCCAGAACTTTGGGAGGACGAGGCGGGTAGATCGCTTGAGGCCAGGAGTTCGAGACCAGCCTGGCCAAAATGGTGAAACCCCGGCTCTAGTAAAAATACAGAAATGAGCTGGGCATGGTGGAGTGCACCTGTAATCCCAGCTACTCAGGAGGCTGAGGCAGGAGAATCACTGGAACCCGGGAAGTGAAGGTTGTAGTGAGCCAAGATCATGCCATTGCACTCCAGCCTGGGTTACAGAGCGAGACTCTGTCTCAAAAAAAAAAAAAAAAAAAAAAAAAAAAAGGCCATCCCAATTAAGATGGTATATGATATGGTTTAGCTGTGTCCCCATCCAAATCTTATTTCTCCTTCAGCCAAAAATAATTTTTAATGAAACAATGACTTACTCTAAATCCCTTCAACTCTTATACTTCAGCCTGTGTTGCCTGAGAAGTTAAGCACAGAACATTCTCAAAATCAGGACATTCAATGCTATTAGCCCAGAGCTGAGCACCCTGTGCCTATTCCTCAAGTACCTCTTTGCTGGTATTTTAATCTAGAAATGGGGTTGGCTAAGCTTCTTGCAGCTATGCGAGGAATCTGTCTTACTCAGCAAATATTTCTAAGGTGTCTATTCAAATATTTCTAAGGTGCAAAATAGTGTTCTAGACACGACTCAAGTGATGTTTGATGGAGAGCCACATGAGGTTCTTTATCAAAACCACAGACAACTATGCTTGCATCCATTTTCCTCCTCTTAGAAAGCATCCCTCTTAATGAAGGCTCTATCGTGCCCTGGTTCTCATCTCTTCCTTCAATTATTTTACCTTGGGTCCTTTCCATTAGCACCAAAAACATGCACACGATTCTCCTATTGTGAAAACAATGATCACAACTTTCTCCTACATCCTTCACTAGGTCCCACAGTTTTTCTCTCCTCCCCTTCCAAATTGAACTTCTTGATGGCATTTTCTGTATTTGCAGTCTCTACCCGCACACACCCCATCCACTCCACCATCCACTCCAACCTGGCTCAACTTCTCCTGCCACACTAGAGTTGCTCTCATAAGATCATTTATGAACTCTTCTACTATAGGGGTCCCCAACCCCCAGGCCACAGACTGGTACTGGTCCGTGGCCTGTTGGGAACTGGGTTGCACAGCAGGAGGTGAGTGACAGGTGAGCCACAGAAGCCTCATCTGTGTTTACAGCTGCTTCTCACTGCTTGCATTACCACCTGAGCTCTGCCCGCTATCAGGTCAGTGGCAGCATTAGATTCTCATAGGAGTGAGAACACTATTGTGAACTGTGCATGCAAGGGGCCTAGGTCATACGCTCCTTATGAACATCTAATGCCTGATTATCTGTCACTGTCTCCCACCACCCCTGGATGGGGGGCCGTCTAGTTGCAGGAAAACAAGCTCAGGACTCCCACTGATTCTACATTATGGTGAGTTGTATAATTATTTCATTATATATTATAATGCCATAATAATAGAAATAAAGTGCACAATAAATGCAATGCGCTTGAATTCATCCTGAAACCATCCCCAACCTCTGGTCCATGGAAAAATTGTCTTCCACAAAACCAGTCCCTGGTGCCAAAAAGGGTGGGGACTGCTGTTCTACTAGAACCCATGGATATTTTTCAGTCCTCATTCTACATCATTTATCTTTCAGCAACATCTCATATTATGGACATCCCCCTCTTCTTGACACATTCTCTTCCTTTTCTCTAATACCAACCTCTTACAGTTTTCCTTCTAATTTTCTGAAGCTCCTTTGTTTTCTCTTCCTGTACTTTTTTCTTTTTTTAACTTAAATGCCGGTGTTTCTGAGATCTTTATCCTAGGACACCTTCCCTTTCCATTTTTCCCTATTTTTGCTGGACAATATGCACTTCCATGGGTTCAATTATTATTTGGGGTGCATCAGCTCGCAGATGGCATCTCCAACTAATTTCCCCTAAGTTCCAGATCTGTACATACAACTGCCTACTTGCCATCTCCACTTGGAAGTCTCTCAGGTATTCAAACTCAAGAGTTCCAAATTGAGGCTGGCCTGGTGGCTCACACCTGTAATGCCAGCACTTTGGGAGACCGAGGTGGGCGGATCACCTGAGGTCAGGAGTTCAAGACCAGCCTGGCTAACATGGTGAAACCTTGTCTCTACTGAAAATACAAAAATTGGCTGGGTGTGGTGGCACGTGCCTGTAATCCCAGCTACTTGGGAGGCTGAGGCAGGAGAATCACTTGAACCCGGGAGGTGGAGGTTGCAGTGAGCCAAGATAGAGCCACTGCACTCCAGCCTGGGTGACGGAATGAGACTTCATCTCGAAAAAAAAAAAAAAAAAAGTTCCAAATTGAACTGCTCCTTTTCTTGTGTTCCCTAGCTCTGTCAATGGCATTTCCATCATTTCATTGCTTTCTTGACTCCTTGAACCCAATACACACCTAACCATTAAATACAGTGGAGTTTACAGTCTACTTTTGTTTTGTTCTCTTCTTCCTTCTGATCTCTACTGCCACCACTGTATTTGCCATCACTGTCATCTCTTGTTGAAGATTACTGAAATAGTCTTTTTTTTTTTTTTGAGATGGAGTTTCACTCTTGTCACCCAGGCTGGAGTGAAATGGCATGAATCACTGCAACCTCCACCTCCCAGGTTCAAGTGATTCTCCTGCCTCAGCCTCCTAAATAGCTGGGATTATAGGTGCCTGCCACCACGCCCAGCTAGTTTTCATATTTTTAGTAGAGACAGGGTTTCACCATGTTGGCTAGGCTGCTCTCGAACTCCTGACCTCAAGTGATCCACCCACCTCGGCCTCCCAAAGTGCTGGGATTACAGGCATAAGCCACCACACCAAGCTGTGAAATAGTCTTCTAACCAATTTCTTTGCTGCCAGACTTGCTATTCTCCCATTCATGCTTTACCTTTAGCTGAGATGATCCATTCAAAAGGCAAATCTTGCTTGAAATTTTCAATGACTTCCTATTTGCGATGAGGCTAAAGTGCATACTCTTTTTAACATATTTCTAAGACTTGGGCCCTGCTAACCTTCGTAGCTTAATCTTTTACCACTATGTGCTTGTAACACTTAGTAGTTCTCAACATGTATCCATTGGTTTGAAAACAAATGGGATTTTTTTCTTATAAAATACAAAAGAGAAAAATTGTATTATTTACTGCTGTATCCCCAGAGCCTAGAACAGTGCCTGGCACATAATAAGTGTGTAATAAACATTTGTTAAATGAATGAAAGACTTTATGTATTGGTTCCAGTGATTAAAGAATAGGGATGAATATGAAAAATGGAACTTTTAAAAACCAATAGCCATCTCTTAGTGCATCATATTTGTAAGAGTCATATTCTGATGTTTGACAAGCTTAAAAACCTACTACAGTGAGCTCAGAAGAAAAACATTTCAAATAGGAAAAAAGCACAGCTAACCAACTTCTTTTAAACTCATCATTTATTATAAATAGAAAAAAACAGTTTAAATCTTATAATAAAATACAAATTCATAGTATCTACATTACCCCTAATTTTCATGATTAAATTATGACAATAAAAATTAATGCATGTATTTGAACAAATAATCAAGAAATGCAATGTTCCATGCTTAATCGTTATATAACTAAAACAGATGAAGATAAAATACTTACATTAAAATCAGGGTATCTGTTCCAAAGACAGATTGCCTTTTTAACCTTTAAAAATGAATAGTAAATGATTCAGAGATAGATAGAAGAGTTAAAGCTTGAAAATCTATGAAGCGAAAAATATTTTAATTAAGAAGGTGGTGAAAACAGTACCTTTAGATAATGACATATGTTAAGGGTGATCACCAGATTGCTAGTCTTACATTGTTTAGGAATGAGAAACACTATTTCCATAAAAAATAAATCCACCTAAAGGAAAAAAATGATTTAAGTACTCTATTCTAATGAAACACATGAGATATATACTCATTTCATTGTATTACTGAATTGTAAGAGTAAATTAATAAATAGTTGTCTCTCATATGAAGACTAGCCATCTCTTTTGGCTGGCTGGCCAATCATTTGAGGAAAACAAAACATAAGGTTATAACCCTACTTTGCACCAACATGAAAATATATTCCACATGGGTTAAATAGTTAAATATTTTAAAAAATTAGATCACAAAATTATTACAAGAAAATGTGAATATTTATAAAATCTTGGAGTGGGGGAGACTTTCAAAACATATCACCAAAAGTAGTAAACAAAACAAAGATTGACAGACCATAATATATTGAAAACAAAAATGAGCATTATACTTAAATGAAGTTTTAACATATTTACATGTAACAAATCGAACGGTACAGCTGAGCTTACGAGGAAAAGCAGTAAAAAGATAATCCCTCACATGAAAAATGGGCAAAGGTTGTGCATTAAAAAAAAGAAGACAATGGCCAACAAACACATTTTAAAATATTCAACTTTTTTAAAAAAATCAAAAAATACAAATTAAAACAAGATGCCATCTTTGGATACCCAATTACAGAAAAAAATTAAATGTATACTATATATATAACTGTTCATGCTTCAAGAAAGTCATCTTTAGGATTTTCCTGAGAGTTTCTAGAACTGTCTAAAGAGTCATAGAATGCAAAAAAATTTAGTTGTAAGGATATTCCTAACGGTTTTATTTATAATATTGCAAAATTAGAAATAATAGGGGTTGATTAAATTATGGCATATTTAACACTGCAATATTATATGGCCACTGAAATAACATTAGAATATTAATAACATAAAAGTGTTTGTAATATATTGTCAAGTTTAAACACTGGCTTACCAGTTTACGCATAATACAACCCTGTTTATTTTCAATAAATCACAATTTATTTTCATTAACCTGTTCTCTGTGATTAAAGTGTATTTCTTTTCCGATAAGAAAGAAATTATTTTTCTATAAAGGCCAAAAAATTACATTTCTACCTCCTTCTGTTCTAACTTCTTTTTCCTAGGCATTTCCTTGACAGAAAAGGGGTACCCTAAACTGGAGAAGGGAATGTGTTGTAAATTACAAAGTGCTACCTCCCATTATAGATTTCTGGTAATATATAAAGGCTAGAAAAAAAGTAGAAGCCATTAAAAGATGGAAACAAAGAAGTTCAAAGGTAAGAAAAGATTGCTAGGAATAAAGTATGAAAGCCAAGGAACTGTAAGGTATGGTCAAATATGTTTGTAAG
The DNA here is from genome assembly GCF_002776525.5 of Piliocolobus tephrosceles. Taxonomy (NCBI): domain Eukaryota; kingdom Metazoa; phylum Chordata; class Mammalia; order Primates; family Cercopithecidae; genus Piliocolobus; species Piliocolobus tephrosceles. The sequence continues at coordinate 1,615,517 of NC_045456.1, forward strand.
TCCTTTGTAAAAATGTGATTCCTGAACAATGAAAAGGAATAAGAAGGTGACAACCATTGAAGGGAAATAATGGGCAAAGGATATGGATAAGGAATCTACCAAAGCATACACATTTTAACAAAGAAGTTTAAGCTGGGCATGCCTATAATCCCAGTACTATGGGAGGCCAAGGCAGGAGGATCACTTGAGCTCAGGAGTTTGAGACCAGTCTGAGCAACATAGCGAGGTCTCTAAAAAAAAAAAAAAAAAAAAAAATA